>NW_015176019.1:30374-84414 GCF_001447785.1 Gekko japonicus | reverse complement strand
ATCTTAGAGTCAAACTAAATGATACTTAAAATGGTGCCACGAGCCTGTGGTGGACTTGGGGACATGGTATTGTCTACTTTAGCTCTTAGAGGTGGGGTCAGGTGACCATTGGTCAGGCAGGCTGATACAAGGAGCCTTGTCTGTTGATGAAGTCAAGTTGATGAAGTCAAGAAAGCATAGGGGCCAGGTAACAATTTTTCACACTGTTTGCTTGAGATGCAAGCATGAAGTCTCTGCCATGGCACCATAATACAGTGTTTTGCAATGTTTAGTTATATTAGCATTGTGCAGGCTCCATATTAAGGATCTGTATATGGATATTATGTCTTAAAAGGTTAACATTTTAGAGGAGAGATATATCTTGAGGATTCAAGGCAAGAGAGCCTATTTCACACACACACACACCTGGATCTCTCATTACTTGATGCCTCACAGTGGGGATGTGAGATGCAGCCACTGAAAGCGGGGCTGGAAACCTGCCAGTTTTTTGACAGGGTGGAGACCTGGGCCAGATGAGAGAGAGCTCTCTAAGAGGAAAAAGATACGTTTTGTTCCTAATTCTAGTTTCTCCCCATTAACAAATCACACAGTGCATTGTATAGCGTAAACGTATAGGGCTGGATCCAGATTAATTTTCCAACTACAGAATGGGATGATCACAGCAAGGATAAGGCAGGAGATGGAGAAGAAAAAGGACAAGCAGGGGCAGCCAGCCAGCCAGCCAGCAGCAGTAGGTTTGGAGGCAATCTCATTCTACCCATCCCATTTGTAACTGGGATGGCGACACGACACTTGCAGTTACTGACTACCAGTAGTATGACATTTATTTTAATTAATTAGCAAGTCTTTCTTCCTTATGGAGCTAAAGGCGGCATACAAATACAGGTAAAACACATAGGACAGCATACATTAAGAACATAATACCACAATTTAAAATCACTTCTCAGGATTGCTACTAAACCTAACCAAATGCAGTCCTAAATAAAACCATCTTCGGCTACCTCCTAAAGATAGATAATGACGGGGCCAGGTGGGCCTCCCTGAGGTGGCTGTTCCACTATTGTAGGGCTGCCACTGAAAAGGTCCTCTCTTATGTACCCACGAAATAGGGATGCCAGTCCCAGGTGGGGGTGGGGGATTCCCCAATTTCGTGGGCGTCCACTGCTGGCCAGCTGGCTTGCGGGGGAAGCCCTGCCCCAAGAGCAACCATTGGTGGCCACCCCTCTCCCTCCCCTCCTGCAAGATTTAAAGGGCCCTCCAGCTCATCGGCTGGAGCACATGGCCCACCAATCATCTGGAGGGCCCTTTAAAACTTGCAGGAGAGGAGGGAGAGGGGTGCCCACTGGCCGCAAGCCTGAACTGCAAGCGGCGAATTTGCCACTTGGAGTTCAGGCACAGGCAGCCCCCACTTGTAAAAAGCATTTAAAGGTTCCTCTTAAATGCTTTTTACAAGCGGGGCCCACCCGCATCTGAACAAGTGGTGAATTTGCCGCTTGCAGTTCAGGCTGCCTTCCTAATGTGATGGCATCACTTCTGCATGATGTCATCACACTGGGGACATCCCATCCCCCAAAGTCCCCCACTGCCGAATGGACAGGACCTGGCAGCCCTACCACCAAATGAGCTTCTTTAATGGATGGGACAGTCAGGAGGGCCTCTCCCTGTGATCTTAATTCCTATGCAAGAACATATGGGGGAAGATGGTCCTTCAGAGACTCTGGTCCCAAGCTGTGTAGGGCTTTAAAGGTCAAAATCAACAACTTGGAATTAGGCTTGGGTGTGGATCGGTAGCCAGTGCAATTGTTATAATATTGGCATCACATGCTCCTAGTAGCTGTCCCCGACCAGCATTCTAGCCACAGTGTTCTGCAGTAGCTGCAGCCCATGAACACTCTTCAAGGATAGCCCCAAGTAAAGCACATTGCAATAGTCCAGTCTGGAAGTAACTAAGACATAGTTCACTGTGGCTAGATCTGGCTGACCTAGGAATGGATGCAGTTGACACACCTTCTGAAGCTGAGCAAAAGTACTCAGGACCACCACAGCCACCTGGTTTTCTAAGCTGTGCTGAACAGCACTCTAAACTGTGCTGAACAGCACTCTAAACTGTGCTGAACAGCACCCCCAAACTACAAACCTGACTTTTCAAGGGGCGTATAACCCCATCTAAGACACAGTAGATCTCAAGTCTCTGGTCAGCCTTTCCACTAACCTAGAGAAACTTAGTCTTATCAGGAGTACATTTCATCTTGTTCACCCTCATTCTACACATTACTGACTCCAACCACCAGTTCAGAACATTAACAGCATTCTTAGAATTAGGTGGAAAAGAAAGGCAGAGCTGGGAATCATCCACATATTAGTGACACTGCAGCCCAAACCTCTTGATGACCTCTCTCAGTGGCTTCACATAGATATTAAATAGGATGGGGGGATGAGATTGAACCCTGCAGAACCCCACAGATCATTGTGGGGCGGAGCAGGAATCCCCCAACGCCACCCTCTGCAACCTTCCCTTCAGATAGGACTTGAGCCACCATAATATGGTGCCCCCAGTCCCAGTGCTGAGAGGCAGCTCAGTAGGATACTATAGTCAACAGTATCAAAGGTCACCAAGAGATCCAGCAGAACTAACAGGGTCATATTCCCTGTCAAGTTCTTGGTAGAGGTCGTCAGCCAAGGTGACCAGAACAGTCTCTGTTCCAAACCCTGGCCTGAAGCCAGATTAAAATGGGCCCAAAACTCATTTTCTTCCAAGAGCTCCTGGAGCTGAGAAGCAACCACCTGCTCAAGTATGTTGTACTTGTGTTTGGGCTGACTTGATGGCTGCTTCACAACATTCTTTTCAACTAGCTTTAGGAAGAAAATTAGTGAAAAGAACTGTGATTAAAATGCTACAAGTTGATCTGGAAATTATATTTGTGTTACTTCATTAGTTTTGGTTCAGCAACAAATGCAAATAAGCACTTAGTATTGCAGAAGAATCCTACACATGGATGTTTAAATACAAAAGTGTTGGGAAAACCAAATGACCAATATGATCACTCCAAGATTTTCCAAGAACAAATCCACCAATCCCACAGCATAACGGGCCATGAGCAGTGGGGTGGTGACCTATACATCACAGTGATCATTCCTGGAACAAATAGATCCAGATGACTCAAGCAAGCAAGACCAGCTATACCCTACAAATCCCAGCAAGACTTATAAGAAAATCCTTCCCAAACACAAATATGGCAGATAGTTTGGATACCACAGTAAATCCCCAGTATAAAGAAATCAGCAGAATAAATCTTCCTCACCTCCCCCATCCCATTGCAGCCTGAAATATTTATTTATTTATTTATTCGATTTTTATCCCACCCTCCCTGCTGTAGAAGCATGCTCCCCTTCTCAGGGGATCCCTAGAAACAGATTGAGGGGGGCATTAGAGGTCTGCAGTAGTAGTGAGAAGTTAGTAAATCCCCTCCCCATTCTATTACTGTAAATTTATCACAGGATCCAAGCCTTGAAATGAACAAACATATACCATTCCATCCTGAAGAAACTCTTCCTAGGGAAAAAACTTTTTAACACTCAGTAATTTGTCTTTAGTTGGGCTGCAGTCAGATGTGCAGTTCGATCCACTGTTGCTCCACCTCTAATTGATTCAGGTTATTTTGTAACAGAGAATACTCATCAGACTCCCCCCTTTTTGCTGCTGTTCAGTCACACAATTGAGTCCGAATCTGCGATCCCATGGACCACATCACGCCAGGCCCTCCTGTCCTCTGCTGTCTTCTGGAGTTTGCTTAATTTTGTGTTCGTTGTATCAATAACACTGTCTAACCATCTCATCCTTTGCTGTCCCCGTCTTCTTTGACCTTCAAGCTTTCCCAGCATCAGGGTCTTCTCCAGTGAATGCTCCCTTCTCATTTGGTGGCCAAAGTATTACTTTTGTTGGCAGGGTGATGTCTCTACTTTTTAACATGCTGTTTAGGTTCGCCATCGCTTTCCTCCCGAGGAGCAGGCATCTTTTAATTTCATGGCTGCAATCACCGCCTGCAGTGATCTTGGATCACAGGAACGTGAAGTTTGTCACTGCTTCCATGACTTTCCCTTCTATTTGCCAAGGAGTGATGGGGCCGGATGCCATTATCTTAGTTTTTTTGATGTTGAGTTTCAAGCCAACTTTTGCGCTTTCCTCTTTCACCGTCAGCAAGAAGCTCTTTAGGTCCTCTTCACTTTCTGCCATTAGAGAGGTATTATCTGAATATCTGAGGTTGTTGATGTTTTTCACAGTAATCTTAATTCCAGCTTGTGATTCATCCAGGCTGGCATTTCACCTCCTTTATCACTCTTCAAAGCGCTTTTACCCTGTCCTTGATTGATCAGACACAGCATCCAGGGAGTGTTGCCATCAGTAATTTTTAAAAACAGTTTGTCCTTTGAGCATGCTCACAAGTGCTGATGAGCCTGCTGGGATGTGTAGTTCATGGGGCCATTGGCCATTTTGAAAAAAGTTTGTCCTTTGAGCATGCGCACAAGCACTGATGAGCCTGCTGGGATATGTAGTTCATTGCCATCCTCCCTCGCTAAACTTTTCAATTAACCCCTTCTCCAAAGCATGGGAAAAAGCTGAAGTACAGAGGAGTCTTTCTTTAAACGTTTTTATAAAGAAAACAAAGTTTTGAGCAGCCCCTATGGGAGAGGGAGAGGTACAAATATGCAGTTATGCAAACATTACTAACTTGTAAGAAATGGCAGTTAGAAAACCAGAGACCAGTCAGACCTGCCTGATGGCTTGGGTGCGCAAAAGAGTGATCAGACAACAGGAAACTGTTTTGGAAGTGGCTCAGACCAACAGGACTGGACTATCACAGGTATCAAAGAAACACACAGTAAAGGGGGGGGGAACAGAATGCAAACGACTGAGGCACAAGAGACAGATGTTGCTGTCTGATTGTGCAATTTAAATCCGTAAGGGAACAGCAATGGCAATGGATCAAACTGCACGTCTGATCACAGCCTTGGAGTGTCTTTAAAACCCCCCATCAAAACTAAAAAGTCATCTTTATTTATTTGTCCAAGTAAATAGGTTTAGGTAGCACTTCTTCTCCAGTTTTTAGCATATAATATTCCAACATTCATCTGGTAAATCAGGTTAAAATGTTGTTAATTTGTCTGGGGTAATATACCATCTATAAAACATTTTATATATTTTTTCCTTATATGAAGTTGCTTTGGTAATCTTTACATTTGTTTTCATACACGTAACCAATGGTCTAACTCAATATTATGCCCCAGGTTTTGTGCCCATTTGACCATACAATTTTTGATTATTTCATCTTGTATTTTATCTTCTAACATTATTGTATGCAATTTCTTAATCAGTGTAATTTGTATTCATGTAAGTTTGTTATTGTCTGTTTTATTGATTGATTGATTAATCATATTTGTACCCCGCCCTCCCTGCAATGCAGGCTCAGGGTGGCTCACAGTCAATATATAAATACAATTAAAACACCATAAAATCATACAAAACAATTCTGTTATTAATACAGTTTCATAAAGTGCTGAAGATGGTTATTCAAGATGGCTTATCTCGATGTAATCTCTGAGAATCGCTTTGCTCACAATCTTCCTGGGGCACAGGCTAGATGTTGAAGACCAGGGACCAGGGCTCCATAGCGGTGTTGGCCTGCTAACTGAAAGCCTGACAGAAGAGCTCCGTCTTGCAGGCCCTGTGGAACTGCAAAAGGTCCCACAGGGCCCTGATCTCCTCTGGGAGCTCATTCCACCAGGATTTACCAGCCATTGTAAGGCAAGCCCCTGAATTCCTATGTCGCTGAGGCGGCAGGCCAGTAGCTGATGGTTGACCGTGTTGAACACTGCTGACAGGTGCAACAACACCAGCACTGCCAATCCGCCTCGATCCAGATGCCTGCGAAGGTCGTCTGTGAGTGCGACCAGTGCCATCTCTGTCCCGTGACCAGCTGGAATGGAAGGGGTCTAAAATGGAAGCCTCATTCAGAAAGCTCAGTAGCTGACTTGCTACCGCCCAAGTATGGCAAATTGGAAACCAGCCGATAGTGGGCCAATTCAGCTGGATCCAAAGATGTTTTTTTCAGCAGAGGGCGGACCACTGCTTCCTTGAGCACCCCAGGGAACTGTCCCTTGGTGAGGGATGTGTTGATAATCTCCCTCAAGGTGCCTCAAAACCCATCACAGTCGGCTTTAATTAGGCATGACAGGCAAGGATCAAGGCAGCATGTGGTTGGGTGAACAGGTAGGAGCAATCTGTCAACTTCCTCTAGGCCGAGTGGGTCGAAGTGATCCAGAACTGGAATCGAGGACGTGAGTGGAGCCTTGAGCTTGCTCCCTGTATCAAGTGTGGTGGGGAGGTCATGGCAGACCGAAAAGACCTTATCCGTGAAATAGCTTGCAAATGCCTCACAGCCTATTTCCAATTCCCTGGCATTTGGCCTGCCCTGTGGCAGGGTAGTTATAGACCAAATTGTTCTATATAATTGTGCTGGGCGTGAGCTCGCAGATGCAATCGTGGCCGCGTAGTACTCTCTCTTCGTGGCTTTGATTGCCACCTCATAGGATCTCATAAACGTCCTATAAGATGCTCTTGCAGCTTCATCTCGAGCATGGCATCACTGTCTCTCTAGCCATCTCAGCCCCCGCTTCATAAGCTGCAACTGCTGGGTAAACCAGGGAGCAAGCCTAGAGCGTGGGCGCAGAGGGCGCCTGGGAGCGATCTCGTTGATGGCTGCAGAGAGCCGGCTATGCCAGTCCCATACAACCTCATCTAACGAGCCGCCAGGGGGCATTGGATCCTGCAGAGCCATCTGGAGCTGCACTGGGTCCATCTGGCTCCGTGGGCAAGCTAAAATATGCTCACTGCCTAAATAGGGTTGGAGTGGGACACTTAGGCGGGCCCTCAGGGCACGGTGGTCCGACCATGGAACTGCCGAAGCAGTAACCAAGTCCACTGTTACCCCCGCGACAAAGATCAAATCGGGCGTGTGCCCAGCCCGGTTAGTGGGGGTCGTCATATAGTGGAAGAGTCCCAGTGCCGCCATGGATGACACCGGAGCCGCTGCCTGAATGGAGGTTGCGTCATCAGCATGGGCACTGAAATCACCCAAGACTATCAGTCTAGGGTGTTCCAATGCCCAGCCTGCTACGGCCTCCATCAGGGACAGCAAGCTATTGGCCGGGGCATTAGGCGGTCGGTACACCAGCCAAATCGCCAAACTCTCCCCGGCCTCCCATACCAAGCCAGCACACTTGTGAGTGCTATATGTATGAAATAATTTTTTTTAAAAAGGAATAACCTTGTAAAATAAGTCTGTATTATCAACTGGACGTAACAGGTAGGGGTTGGGAACAGAGGCCTAAGGATGGTGGCTTGCCTAGGTCCTTTTAGCAAGATCATAGCTGAGATAAGATTTGACCCAGAGACACTGTGGTTCATTACTCCAATTTTTAACCACTACAGGACACCAAATAGATCCTGCTGAGTTGTTTGGTTACTATAGCAGTTCTAGGGACAGTATTGCATAAGTCTGGAACTCTAATAGCTAGACACATTCCTCTTGTCCCCTGTACTTTATATATTCTTCTGTGGAAGCAAAAAAATAAAATAAAATGAAATGAGGCTTGTTGCTCACTGATGGGAAAAGGACCTAGATGGCTAAACTGAAATAAGGACAATTATATTAAAAGGAATTTGGAAATTAAATCTTGACTGATCTGCATATGTTTAAAAAGCTGATTCAAATGAAAAAGAAAGTAATTCAAATAAAGGCAAAAGTCATTGTCGGGCTGATGGAAAAATAAGATTAGGCTGTAAAGATGAAAAAATGCTACTTGAGTTGAGTAAATTCTCTCTTTCTAATATCTGCAGTGAAAATCCATTTTCCTCAAACACTTCCCTTTCATACTTTACGAAAGTAAAAGATGATCTTTAGGTTCCATTGCCTTTTGTTCCTCAAGGGACTTCTCCAGAAAGCATAATTTATACTATTTCAAGCGAAGAGACTAAAATGAACTTCTTTCTCAAATGTAATTTCTGAACAGGAAATGCTCACTTATAATCTGGTAAAGGAAGCTGCAGTAGTTGGATTGTTCAGAAATGAAAATTCTGGTTAAGGTTAAAAAAACGCTTTCAGGCAATGTATTCTATATCCAATTAAGAGGTTAAGCATTTTGTCGTTTTATACTATACATGTAAAAGCTATATTTTCGAAGCCAAAGTTATTGCCTTCCTTACGAGTATATAGTACCATGCTTAATATGACAAGCAGGGCTTTTTTTGTAGAAAAATCCCAGTAGTAACTCATTAGTATAATAGGCCACACCCAATAGCAGAAACTCATTAGCACATTAGGCCACACCCCCTGACAGCACAACTCATTAGCATATTAGGCCACACCCCCGTGTTACCGGAAGTGTGGTCATCCAGCCACACCCACCTTTTGCTTCTTATTCTGTTTACCTTGTTTGTTGTCAAAACCCAGGGCTTTTTTGTAGCAGGAACTCCTTTGCATGTTAGGCCACACACCCCTAATGTAGCCAATCCTAATGGGTTCCTGCTGTTGGGTGTGACCTGTTATGCTAATGAGTTCCTGCTGGGTGTGGCCAACTCAGGAGCCAGCTGGAACTCTGTTCCTGTGCGTTCCTGCCCAAAAATAGCCCTGAGACAAGTACTTATTTCAAGACCTGAAAAGACCCATCCCGTACCTGGATTTCGCTGAAAGTAAAGTTCTGACGCTTGGTCAAATAAAATGATAGTTTCTCCCCTTTAATAAATTAGTGTTATGGAATTTAAAACATGTGCCTTGAATTTGTGCTTCTTTTTTAATCATAAAAGTTGTGCTTTGCAATGTTTGCTGTTTCTGCTGAGGCTATCTTCACTGAAAGCACTGACAGAAGTAAAAAAAAAAAAAAGCCTAACAACCACATATTCGTTTTATGATTATTGAAGGCAGAACCACAGATTACAATTACAGCAAGAAACACACACACACACACACACACACACACACACAACTGTAGGTGCCATACAAGTTTGTATACACATCTTTAAACGTGGGTATATCCTGACCTGGATAGCCCAATGAGCACTGCAGAATGGTTTGTTTAGACTAGCAAGGCCAGAGAAAATACTTCGAAGGTTACCCAGTCCTGTAGTGTACTTTCTAGCTATATGAATGGTGGCACAGTACAGCGACAGAGAAGAGATTTGCAAGGGTGGTTCAGAAACAAAGACACCTAGGCAGCACTGCCAGTCCTCAGTGTGAGACCTTTGGCATCTACCACAGACCTGCAGCCCACATTCTCTTTGAGGGAACCATGACAGTGACATTGGTTTACACTAGTTGGTTATCTAGATGTGGGTTATCACTCTGAACTGGCCCCCACTTTGAACATAGTAGAGAAGTGGTGGACAGGTGATTCTGGCATGGACAGCAGCCTTAGCTACAGTTCATAATGGAGAAGGTATGCAATGTTTGCATTAAGGCAATATGCTCCAACTAAGAACATAAGCGCATGTTACTTGCACATTTACTCTCAGACTCACTTGAGAGGCTGTACTGTAAAAGAAAAAACAAAATACTTCATTGCACATTAATAAATTACTGTCATCACTTTATTTGCCTGTAGTTTAAAATCACCGCAATAGTTACAAATATTAATTGATGGTGGGGGAAAAGCCCACTTTTCTTCTATGTGTAACTATAATATGTATGAGTAGAAAAGGGCAAAAAGTGTATTAACCTTGATGATAAGTACACAAACTGTGTCAGATAAGTCAATATGCATTTAGCATCCTGTGACTTTAGCATGCCTGGACACAAGTAAACCATGTGCCCAGAATGAATGGTTACTTATACTAGTTTGATGGATAAACTGCAAGACTGCGTAGATCCAAGATGAGTGTTAACTGATGTAGTCGCATACTGTAGCACTGCTTCTTCATAACAAAAGCAGGAAGAAATTTAGTATTTATATGGGCACAGGTATTCCAATGTTGGAATATTATTTCAGTATTAAACCTAGGAATGGTTAAAAATACTAGTACTAGTATTGCTATTTAATATCCATTATATTTAATAATGTAAATGGAAAAGGAAGATATCTGTATTAAGCAGAAAGGTATTTCAGTTTGACACTTAACTGGGAGTAATTTCAGTGGTTTTTCAAGCACAGATAGAAATTTCCCTTAATAATAAAGGCAGGACAAGAATGAAGAGAGATGGAAGGGTCTGAAAAATAGTACAAAAAATGTGCTGGAGGGGAAAAGGCAATAACCAGTACACACTGAATGAATCTAAAATTAAAAGGTTGCATAAAAACTGGAGATCTAGGCCAGATTGTCAGGACAAAAAGCAGGATGACCTAATGGACAGAATGGTGAAGCTGGGTATCTCATAGCAAAAGAATGGATATGGAAATGGAAGAATATATATATAAGTATAAAAATAGAGGCCACAGAATACACACTTTTCCTTATTAGTTCAGTTATCATAAATATTAGTGAGTCATAAGTGTTACCTTTTTAGATCTGTTTAATACAGAATTGCAATACTGGCAGTGGCTTAACTACTGAATATATATAATTTTTCAATTGTACAGGACAATGCCACCCATTCTGTTCTGAGATGCCACCCTATCAACAAGCCTTTGAGGAGGGCTTTTTTGGTAGAAAAAGCCCAGCAGGAACTCATTAGCATAATAGGCCACACCCAACAGCAGACACTCATTAGCATATTAGGCCACACCCTTGACTGCACAGTGTATTAGCATATTAGGCCGCACCCCCATGTTACCAGAAGTGTGGTCATCCAGCCACACCCACCTTTTGCTTCTTATTCTGTTTACCTTGTCAAAACCCAGAGCTTTTTTTGTAGCAGGAACTCCTTTGCATGTTAGGCCACACACCCCTAATGTAGCCAATCTAATGAGTTTCTGCTGTTGGGTGTGGCCTATTATGCTAATAAGTTCCTGCTGGGCGTGGTCAACTTGGGAGCCAGCCGGAACTCCGTTCCTGTGCGTTCCTGCCCAAAAATAGCCCTGCCTTTGAGTAGGAAAATAAATGAGTTGTAATGGTAATCATCTTTTAAAAGAGCACTTAACTTCCTGAATTCCTGAAAGCAAAATTATTATTTGTCTGGATTAATAACGGACATGTTTTTCATATTCATATTCATCATTTTCAGACTCTCTTTCCCAAGATCATTTTATCACCATGTACTGAACTCAAGGGGAGGGGGAGATAGGTAGAATTTTGTTTTAATGTAATAGTTTGGAAACTGTGTAATCACAGGGAAGCAGCTTTTTAAAAACAATGGTTAAATTAGCAATCTTTATAGCTGCTGTAAACTGACCACCATAATGGAACACAGTAAACAGTTTTTCCACTTTGAAGAACCACAATTAAATTAGTTGTATCACCTTTATAAAGTGCAGCTTGCATAGCATAGATATGTTCTGCAAATCAACTCACACAAAGCAAATTATCCCATTTCTGACCTATTTGTCCCATATCAGTGTTCACTAAATCAGTAGTTTAAACTGATATTTAGTAATTTGCTGAAGGCCACCCAAGGGAGCTTGAAGGCTGAGCACACATTACATTTTTGTAATGTTTTCTCTGGAGTAGCTGCTATCTGCTCCCACATTGGAAGCAGGATGCCATTTTCACCTTTAGTCCAGAAATGTGTATTTGCCTTCAGTTAATTATCTTTCTCAATGATTTAGAGCTGGTTTACACACTGCAAACACCACGTATGTGGCACTTTATTGCTACATGGAGCTTCTATTGTGACACTGAGAGCCGTTTTTCTTCAGTGGCTCATCACATACGTGCTTATTCTACCACCACAAGCCCTTTTTTGTGATGGTATGGCAAAGAACCACAGATAAACTGATTGGAGAGAAAGAATGTGGCACTCTTCCCTTGAAATATATGCAAGTAAATATTTAGCAGGGAGCCTTGGTGGTATACAACTTGACTGCTCAGGGTCAGACCAAGGATGGGCCTTCCCCAGGATACAGGAATGCACAGATATAGGAAGCCTTACTCTGTGTGCACAAGCACACACACATAGTAGTACAGAAATGTGAAGGTTTGTTGGTGCCTTTCATATCCTCACCTAGCCCTTTCCCAAGGACTTGCCATTTACTTGTAATCAGAACAACGTGCAGGTTACATAGCCCATAGTGATATGGCACACAGAGTCTTCCCATTCTCTGCAATAGTTCTTCACACCAATATAAGGCTGCCGTCCCCCTGCTGGGGCCAGGGGATTCCCTGATTTCAGGGCCCTCCAATCTGGTGACTGGTGGGGAAGCCCTGCTTCCGAACAGCAGCGTCCCATGGGGATGCTGCCAATGCAATGACATTACCGATAGCGACGTCATCACACTGGGGCCATCGTGCAGCAACGCTCTAGTATTTGGAGGGAACTCTATGGTTACTCTTTGCACATGTGATAGAAGAGCCCTGGCCAGGAGGCAGGAGTCCCCCGCCAAAGAAAAGGTGAGACCTGGCAACCCTTAACAATAGTGTGTGGCCCATGTATTCACACTGGCAGGCCACTGGGGAAAGCAGTATCATTCAGTCATGTGAGAGTCTTCTGCATGCAGTTCCTGAGCTCATACTCAACTGGACTTACATTTTTGTGTATTTATATTTTTATAAATACTTTGTTGACAAATAAGCAAATGTAGGATATAACTGAGATGGAGCCACTGGCCAAAAATATGCCTCAGTGCTTGACATTTCCTGCCTGTTTCTTTGAGAATATGCCAATATCCCACCTATATGTATACTTTTCTGTGAATTCCTCTTTTCATGAGGACTTAGAACAGAATCAGAGAAAGAACAGGTTTTTTCTTCAAAACCTCATGTTAATGGCATCAGAAATGTCCCAGTCACAAAGGGAGAGATTTTGTTCAGAAAATAGAAAATCCAGTTGGGGTAATAATGGGACGGTGCCATGTCAACCTCACCAGGCACCACAAGAACATACTATTGAGAGATTATGCTTAGAAAGAAAATTACAGGGATTCTGGGATTTCAGAAAACTAGAAAGGACAAAAGATGCTGTTCATGTCAGCTGTTCCAATAGCTCTCTGTTTACTTTGTTGTTGTTGTTGTTGTTGTTACTGTCAGTTTTGGTCGTGATTAATTTCTCTTATATCTTCTTCATGTCAGCCTGGCAATGTTTAGCTATATTAATTCAACATGTGAGTCAGACAACTCAATGTTTCCGTTGTTTCTCTTTGCCTGAAAAAATTTGATAACCAAGGAACGGTTCTCTGGCTAGCTTTAGCAATTGTCAGAGTCAAGAACTGATGCAGCTGGTGAATCTGAACCTATAATGGCTGATTCTCAGGGTCTTGTCTGAGCCAAATCGGGTTGCCAAATCCAGACTGAGAAATACCTAGAGATGGGGGGGGGGAGCCTGTGGAGGGCAGAGTCTGGGGACAGGAGGGATCTCAGTTGGCCTGTAACTACAGTGGGGCATTGGGGGCAGAGCCCCCCCAGGAGCCCTGCCCCACCACCTGAGGATGCCAGATGCCCCCAGACACCCCCCCAAGTGTGCCCAGCCTAGCCCAACAGCAGCAGAGGTTGGGAAAGAAAGGGAAGCTGCCCTGCAGCTTCTGGTCAGTTTCACTCCTGCTCATCAGCTGATGGGAGGGGAATGAAACTGACTAGAAGGGGCAAGGTAGCTTTCCTTTCCTTCCCCAGGGGAAGGGAGGCTGGGGAAGGAATGGAAAGCTGCCCTGCCACTTCTGGTCAGTTTCACTCCTTGACCAATAAGTGTTAGGTCTAACAGCTGATTGGAGGGGGGGTGAAATACAATTCAGGTTTGAAGAGGTGCAATTCATGTTTATTTAATTTTTTATTTGATGTTGTGTCTGCCCCAAAAGGAAAAAAAATGCCCCACAAGCAAAAAATCTTGGGTATGGGCCTGGATCTGAGCAGGGTATAATGCTGTTGAATCAACTAATTAAAGCAACCATTTTCTCCAGGGAAACTGATGGGCAGGAAACTGCAGAGGAGAAGTGTGGCTGTTTGCCCCGGGGCAAACTAACATGCAGTAAAGCGATCAGACCTACTGTGGAGGTTCTGTGGAGGTACTGTGGAGGTTCCATGGCAAGGGAGAGGTGCCGATCACAACACACGCCTGCGCGCAATGAAGAAGCGCGCGGCGCGGCGAACTGGTTTTCTTTTTTTGTGTACACTACGAATGTGCATGCTCCGTTGGGTGCGTGTGCGCATCCACGGAGACGTGGGGGAAAAAAAACCCTTGTCCGCAAGGGGACATGGGCGGGCGCCGGATACCACTGGAAACGCGATCAGACGCCCGCCCTTGCCCCGCAGTTTCTGGAAACTAGTACCTCCAAGGTACTAGTTTTTTGCTGCGCTTTTTCGGCAGGAAGCCTCAGTTGTGCCACGGAAGCACTACGCTTCCCAGATGTGCTGGTGAGATCGCGACCGGAAACTCCGCTTGTCTTCCGTATCTCTTGCGTGGCTAATGTTGCGTGTGACCGCAGCCTCTGTAGTCCAAAGATCAGGTGTAATTCTGGGAGATCTCCAGGCCCCACCTGGAGGTTGACACATTTTTATCGTGCCATTTCTGTAAGGAGCTCAGGGTGACATCCTTGATTCTTTTCCATGATTTTACTCTTACAAAATCCCTTATGAAGTACATCGAACTGAGAAGGGAGTAACTGACTGGCATCTAGAGAGCTTCATGGCCAAGTGGGGACTGGACTCTTGCAAAGCCACCCTAAGCAGCGTTGCACTCCTCTAAGTCTATTGAACTAGCCCACTGAGTTCAGCAGACTTAGAAAGATGTGCTTGGGATGGCACTGTTATTTCTCCCCAGTCTGTAGTCTGGCAGTCTACCCTCTATACCAGTCCTGCTGGCCCATACTCTCTACAGGGTAGATTGTTCTAATGCTGCCTTTCTTTGTCCTTCTCCCCAAGGATGCTACATTAAAAGAAAACAGATATATAATCAAGCTTAAAAACAGAAAAAGCTTCAAGGATGCTGCATAACATGTTGGGAATTCGGTTCAGTTGCTGGATTTTGAATTTTTCCCTTGTCGTTCTTTCTTTTTTTATTTTTGAAAGAACGAAATTAATAAAGGAGGATGGCCTTTCCTCTGTGGTAATATAGCTCTGTAAGGACTTCCAGTCTACGGAGCAGCGATGGCGGATGCTCTCCCCACAACGGGGAAGGGCAAATCGCACACCAGCGGCCTGGAGGGGTGCCAACTCAAGTGACACCCCTGTGGAGCCTTTGTGATAGGCTCCAGGCCAGGGGGCTTTTGAGGGGTAGCCTCTTCAATGGCATAATGCTGGAGAATTGAGGCTACTCTCCGCCCTGATGGCCCAGTCGCTAAGTGGTCTTCAGGCACAAGCTGGACTGACCGGGACAAGCGCTAGAGATCGAGTGGAATGGCGTAAAAACGAGCGCAGTCAGAGAAACTGACAGACAATGAACATGAGTTCTGATTAAAATGGAGTAGTTCAAAAAGCAATCCCCCCCTCTGTTGAAAGAAGAGATTGCAAAGAGGGACGCCTTTTATGCAAATAAGCGGCTAACGGACACAAAGGGTGAGAGGGGAGGAAGTAAACTGAAAGTGTTTTGAGAGACTTATCTGAATTGCAAAGTTGTTTGGCGAGTTTTCCGAGTTGTGAAGATGCAGCAGAATCTGTAAACAAAACGGGAAAGATGGCGGCCCAGCAAAGAAAGTTTAAAATGAAGCTGGGCAGTCAGAGTGCGAAACCGGAAGAGGGAACAGATGTCCTCAAACTCCTGGCGGATATGCTTAAGCCGGTGATGGAACAACTCGATGGTATTAACCAGCAATTGACCGTGATTAATAAAAACTTTGCAGCACAGCAGCTTCAGCTGAACGAAACAGAGAAAAAAGTGGAGCAGGCAAACGAGAAAATTAAAGAGATAGACACCACAAGCAAGAAGTTGAAGAAAAGGATGAGAGATATGGAAACAAAGCAGAATTGTCAAGAGAATCGAGTTTTGCAGCAACAGATGGAAAAAGCTAACATGATTCTCAGGTTTCAGGGAGTTCCTGAACGGATCGGGAAGACCTGAAGAGGGTGCTTAGTGAGATCATCGCTCCAGTAGTAGGCTTAACAGCAGATGAACTTGTAAATGAAATGGAGTCAGCCTATAGGGCATACTCCAATTACATTTTAAAAAATAGCCCACCTGGAGAAATAGTGGTCAGGTTTTCAAGAAGACAAACCAGAGATGCCATTTTAAAAGCAACATCAGCAGCTCCACTGAAAATGGGAAATGTAACCATCAAAACTTTAAAGGACATTCCATTTGAAATTAGACAAAAGAGGAAAAATTACAAGGACTTAATTTCTTTCCTTCAAACTAATGGGATATCATACAGATGGGCGGTTCCGGAGGGTGTCATCTTTAAGATCAACGATAGAAGAGAGAAGATAGACTCCACTTTTAAAGTTAAAGAATTTTTGAGACATCAGCTGGGGACAGATGAAGAGTCCAAAGAGGAAGAAACGAAGTCTAGTGACTCTGCTACCTCTGGAATGGAAGAGGACTCTGCGGCAGAAAAGGGTGCAGGACCCGCCAGAGTGGTATACGATTTTAGAGACAGAAAGCTGAAATAAAGGCAGAAGGACTTGGAAAATGGCCTTTTGAAGCAAAGAACAAGAAGATGATCAGAGATTTCTCTTATAACAACTAATAAAATAACATATAAATAGTGAATTGTTATAAGCAAGAACTCCACAAGTATATTGTGATATTAACACTCATAGTACTAACATTTTTGCTAACAGTGAAAAGATCTCTTCCTCTTGGGGTTTTAGTTTAGTGTGGTTTGCTTTTCTTTATCCTTAGTTGTAGTCTCTTCCCTGATATTTCTTTGTAGGTTTTGTAGTATTTGCAAAATAAAAAATATCCCTCTGGGGATTAAAAAAAAAAGTAATATAGCTCTGTAAGTGTGTATGTGTGGAGAGTACCAATGTAGGAACACTGAAAAAATTTACTGAGGCAAGGATGAATCCTGTTGTTAATGCGAGGAGACAGGCTACCCTTCTCACTTAAGCCAGAAACCTGATGCCAGATACAGTTTCAACCACTGTCTCAACACCCTGGCGTTTAGAAACGGACTATAAAAATGCCCACCCACCAGGTTTCACTCATCACAACCAGAGAAGTACTGCAAACCTGCACTGAATTTTTTTTTTTGTTTTGGTGGCTGATGAGCACCTCTCGAGAACAGTCCCTATAAACATGCCATTCTCTTTGGAATATGCTTTGCTGAGATAAGTCCTAATGAATTCAGTGTTTCAGTGGTCTAACCAATTGAAAAGGGGGCAGGCATATGAACAATACAGAGCAAAGATGAGAGAACAATGGTGCCCAGAGCTCCTGAGAGGTGCTGAAATGACAGAGGCTTCAATGCCAGTTCCAATATGAGGCATGGGTTTAAATGCCAGGTATACTAAACAATTCTATAAAACATTTGAGTGATCTCTCGATACTGTAGCGATTGAGTGGCATTGATAAATCACCTCATTAATATGCCCGATAAAAGAATTCAGGTATTTATTGAAACATCCAATTACAAAACAAAGACTGCCTAACAAATTATGCTGAAAATAAAACTCATTTGCTACTGGCATTCCAGGATCTCCCGCATAAGTTAGACTAAAGGGGCCACATAGAATGTCCCTTGCTTTTAACTCATGTATAGCCTGTTAGTAGTGTAACATGTCCTGAAATGCTGAAGCTGTCAGGGTAAAAAAAAACATTTCCCCCTTTTTTTCCAGAAAAAAAGATGGAAATGTTGGGCAAAACTGAAATATATGCAATATTTCATTTCCTCCTTTTAGATTTTGGAGATGGACCTTCAAGTGAGACATTCAAAATCACATTGTGAGCATATGACTGGATGCCACAAGATCACAGTAATCATCTTGTTGAGTCAGCCAGCAAGTCCATAATCATGGGGAACTACTATTGCAAGCTATCCCTAATTACTACTGATTTAAGCTCCCATGCAATGGAAGAGGTTAGTCACAACTAATGTAAGTCCCCTCACAACACATAGAATCATAGAGTTGAAAGGGGCCATACAGACCATCTAGTCCAACCCCCTGTCCGATGCAGGACCAGCCTAAAGCATCTCTGACAAATATTCGTCCAGCCTCTTCTTGAAAGCTGTCAGTGAAGGGGAGCTAACCACCTCTCTAGGCAGCTGATTCCACCTTTGAACCACTCTGACCGTGAAAAAGTTTTTCCTAATATCCAGCCGATACCTTTCTGCATGTAATTTAAACCCGTTGCTTCGGGCTCTATCCTCTGCTGCCAACTGGAACAGCTCCTTGCCCTCCTCCAAATGACAGTCTTTCAAATATTTAAAGAGAGCAATCATGTCCCCCCTCAATCTCCTCTTCTCCAAACTATACATTCCCAAGGCCCTTAGCCTTTACTCGTAGGGCTCAGTCTCCAGACCCTTGATCATCCTCGTCGCTCTCTTCTGCACCCTCTCAATTTTGTCCACATCTGTTTAGAAGTGAGACCTCCAGAACTGCACACAGTACTCAAGGTGCGGCCTGACCAAGGCAGTACACAGAGGGGCTATGACCTCCTGCGATTTCGATGCTATGGCCCTATTAATACAACCCAAGACTGAATTTGTCTTTTTTGCCACCACATCACACTTACTGCTCATATTTAGTTTACAGTCCACTCTCACCCCAAGATCTCTTTCGCATACACTACTTCCCAGAAACATATCCCCCATCCAGTATTTGTGCTTGACATATTTGTGGCCCAGATGTAATACTGTGCATTTATCTTTGTTGAATTGCATCCTGTTTGCAACTGCCCACTTCTCCAGAGTATTCAGGTCTTGTTGAATTTTAACTCTTATATTCTTGGGTGTTTGCTACTCCTCCCAATTCGGTATCATCAGCAAATTTAATGAGTGGCCCTTCTACCCCTTCATCCAGATCATTGTTAAAATATTGAAAAGTACTGGGCCCAAAACTGAGCCCTGCGGCACCTCGCTGGACACCTCCCTCCAATCTGATGAAACGCCATTGACCATCACTCTTTGGGTGCGGTCCTCTAACCAGTTCCCTATCCACTTAACTGTCCTATAGTACAGCCCACAGTCTTCCAGTTTTCTCATCAGAATGTCACGGGGAACCTTATCAAAAGCTTTACTGAAATCCAGGTAAATCACATCAACAGAGTTCCCACGATCCAGTAAGCTCACGATCCAGACATCACATGACTAACTTTGGCTGAGTCCTTTGGACCAATGTAATGTTCTAAAAAAAGCACAGGGTATATTCCCTTCAGAACTAGGGTTACCATGTCCCCTTGCCACGCTGCTGGGGGGATTTTGGGGGGGGTGTTCTGGGACTTGATGTGATCATCCAGAAGTGACATCATCATGTCAGCAACACCACACAACAACACTCTGGTTTGAGGGCAAAATGTTATGTTTTTAGCCCCAATTTACCAGAGTTTTGCCCTCAAACCAGAGCATCCCACTCGACATCCCCAATGTGAGGACATCATTGCATCAGGGATGTCGCGCAGGGACATAGCCATTTGAGGGTGTGGTTTCCCCTGCAGGCCAGCTGGCCAGTGGCGGGCTGAAGACCTGAAAACCAGGGCAACCCCTGCTGAGAACTAGGGATGGCATTCCTATTTGAAACTGAACCACTTGAAAATGCAGGATAACTGAACATTAAATCCTGGCAGTAGAAATTTAGCAGTTCCAAGAATGTTGTAGCTTGTCCTACTCCCAGTTTGCTTTCTATATGGAGGAATTTGGGTTTTCTTCCAGTGAGAAAAATAATTAAAAACCTGATTTCCTGCTGCATTTTGAAACACTGCTACCATCTATATATCTAATAACGAAGGCGCCCCCTGCGTACGGATATCTAAATCCACACATCGGGGGCACCTGGGGGGCAGGGAGATTTTCCTGCGCACGTGGGGCAAAGCCCAGGTGTGCAGAAAAATCTGAAAACTGTATAAAAATATAGGGGTTTTCTCGCTGCCACCACCAGAGAAGGGGAGGGGGTGGGGGGAGGGAGGGAGAAAGTTTGGCGGGCCAATGAGGCCTCGTCGCTGCTGCCGCTTGGGAGGGGAAGGTCGAAGGCTTGGCGGGCTGGCGACTGTGAGCCACTCAGCCACTGCCGCTGCCGCTGCCACCGCACAGGAAGGGAAAGTTTGGCACGCTGACCAGGCCTTGCCGCCAGGGGAGGAGGGAGGCTTGGCAGGCCAAGCTGAGGCCTCACTGCTGTTGCCGTGGGGGGGGGAGGTTTTGCGGGCCCAGCCGCTTGGAGCCGCACAGGCCTCGCCGTCGGGGCCAGGCAGGAGCGGGGAAGAAGGCTTACCTATGGTAAGTAAGTAAGTAAGGGGAAGGAGGGGGGAAGGAGAAAGGTGGGCGGGTTGGCCTCACCGCCTCCACTGGGGGTGGAGGGAGGGAGGGTGGAGGGAGAAGGATGGGCTCACCTGCTGCCGCTTCTGCAGGCTGGGAGCTGTGGGGAATACTCCCCCCCCTGCGAGTATCATGGATCCCGCCTCTTGTGCATTTCTAAGATGAAAAGCTGCTATCCTGTCATATATCTAATTATGAACTGGGCCACAGAGTATGCTTCAATAGGTCCACAAAATGGAGCTAGGGACAGGTAGGGGGAATTCTTTACAAACCTGAAAGTTTGCAGAAAAATCTGAAATCTTTCTTTTAAAAAGCAGACAATTAAACCTCTCCAAATAATAGAAATAATGTCAGTAGCTCTAAAAAAAAGTCCACTGTGATGTCAGAGGCCATTTTGGAGTTGCCAGGCAACCACAACAATATTGCAGAGCCTTCTCTAAGCCTTAGTTTCAGCAAAGCTAAGCTGTGGGAGGGGGGGCACTTGGAGACCAAAACAGCACTGGAAAGGTCCTGTTAATCCTCTCCTGCCATGTTCCATCATGGAGGAGGACTTGCAGGGGACAGGACTTGCAGAGGACCACTGAAAACTCACTGTACACATAGATGGGCCTGGCCTGGTTCAAACAGCCACCACACAACTTGGGCCAATTTTCCCTCTAGAGAGGCTGCCAGGGGGAAAGCTAAACACGAGGGGGGGCAGATAAAGGTAGGCTGGCTCCTGGGTGGAAAGGAGAGAACAAAGCAAGAGAGGGGGAGAGGCTATGGGGGCTTTCAGGGAAAGTCAAAAGGAAATACTGGTAAATGAGTCCTGCTGAAAATGTATAAACAAATGTACACAGGATTAGGCAGTCCATTCCCATGTTACTGAAAATGTTTACTTTAGTTGCGAGAAGCACTCCATGTTCTTTCTTCATAAATATTCAGTCAGTCCTTTGTTTTCCTAAGAAATCTCTATGTATTTATCCAGTATAAAAAGTACACTATACTAAAACGTGTTCAAAAGTAGATAATGTTAGATAGAATGGCAGCTGACAATTATTCTGTTTGGAATAAATGCATATACACAGCACCATCATCTGCTAGACTTGAACATCTCAAATTTGGGAAAACTCATCTCACATAACTGCAGCAGCTGTTACTGTTTGGACTGAGAATAGTAATACACCATATGGTACACCAAGGAAACCCCAAGTATATTCTCACATAAGCAAATATTATTATTGCAGAGTATAAACATATCAACATATTGTCTTTTCTTTGGGGAACTACATAGCTTGTAGTCTAATTTTGCCAGTTAAAAAGAAATGGATTTGAATATCCAAAAGAAAAGTCACTTTACATATCCACCTTTCATTGTGGTTAGTGTCCCACATGTATCAGTTCCCTGTGGATCCCTCTGCCAGCTGCATTATTATGTTCTTTCTAGTTGTTCTGTCAATCATGATATGTTCCCACTTCCTTGTTGGTACTAGTTTTAAGTCAACCATTTTGTAGAGTCATGTGTTCTCATTTCTTCCTCTGTCTAAGGAGGTCTGCTTTAAAGACAGAGAACAGCAGGAAGCAGTCTTCCTATGCTTCAGCAGAATCTCCAGTAGATAAAGAACACACAATTTAAAAACAAACAAACCACAAACCCCATCCCACATATCCACGGATGGTAGCTTGAGAGAAAAGCAGAGCTCTGTGATTTTTCCATCAGTTAAAAAACACACACACACACGTCTGAGAAGGCATTGACATGAGCACTTATACCACATGTAAAAGCATCACTGATTAAACAGACTTTTAAAAGAGCCAAGTTACTTATACTTATATGGTCTTGATTTCAGACATACCTTTAAAATCTGAATTGTACTTCAGAACCAATGTGATTGGGAGTTGATCATTATGTAATGTTAATGGAGCTCTACAGGCCAAGGCATTTTGTATGTGTGTATGTGTTTATACTTTTCCTAGAGAGGCAGAAAAGCTAGAGGTCTTTGCTTAAAAAGATTTTGTAAATAAATGTCTCCCTAAATAATACTGCACAAAGACATATGTTCCTATAAAAGAATACTGTGGACTTTAGGAATTTAACCATTTTTAACTAGTCAGTAACTTTTCTGCAAGCTAGTGCATAGTTTGACTGAGAGCAGAAGAGGAATAACCTTACCAAGCGCAACACAGAAAGCGCACAAATTAAATTTATAACACAAACCTACAGTTTACTTTGAAGTTAATCCAATTAACCTTAATTAGGGTTCCCATTCCCCAGGTGGTGGTGGGGGGATTGCTTAATTTTGCAGGCTCCTGCCCGCCACCAGCCAGCTAGGCGGCAGGAGGAAATCCCCCCACCCTTGAAGCTGTATGTGACATGCTGACATCACCCGGAAACAATGCCACAATGTAACCTAATGTCATGTAACCTATGGTTTTTTTAAAAATAGAGACTCTGAGGATTGCTAGAGTGTCATGACAACATGCTACATGACCAGAAGTGAGATCATAACACTGGGCGATGCCAAGCCCCACCCCCAAAAGCTCCCCTCTGTGTGTGTGTGTGTGTGTGTGTGTGTGTGTGTGTGTGTGTGTGAGAGAGAGAGAGAGAGAGCGCCCTTGGCTAGCAACCCTACCTGAAATACTGGCTTTGGACCTACTGCTCTAATCAACATGACTACTCATTCTTCCACACACCCTCTGGTATTACGGGTTTGCCAGAAATCTTCATTCCCCTCCCTCCACAATCTAGCAGAATGGATGTTTGTGTGTGTATGCCAATGGTTTCCCACTGTGCAGGAAAGGAGCCCAATGCATTACAGAGTTCCAAGGCCCATAGGTATTACAGCATTCCTGATTATGGCTACAAACATTTTAAAACAAATGAATATGCAACAAAAGTATAATATGAAAATTTACTAATTTTCTCTCTATATGCACATATCCTTGAAAAACCTATTTCAACTAAGGCAAACATTCCGACGGCAGCCTGAAGAGATTCTTATCTGAAGCATTTAACTTAACAGTATCTATCTTCAGAGTGAAAAATAGACAAAATGAGAAAGAACAAGGCTCTGTTTTCCCCTCATAGTTTCCCCCCTTAAAACTGTCCTTAATTTACCACCTTAGAATTCTTTTGACATTTCTGGAAAAAAGCGCCAAAAGAACTCTGGGTGGAAAATTAAGGCTCTGCAAGGCATATACTGAATGGGTGCCTGTAATTTCCAAGTCTGCCTCTGCCCCTCCTGCCTGTACCACTGAAGCTAATTAAAGGGAGAGAGGGCTGAAACCCTGAATTTGTTCCTGTATCTTCCAATCGTGCACTGTTAGCAAAAAAACAAACAAACAACAACTCCAAAACAAACAAAAAACAAAAACAACCCCTACCTCAGATTTTATTGCGTGTTTTCTTGAACTGCATCACTGTACCACTGCTGTGGGCACACTGGAAGCATGATCTTCTGCTACATAATGCAGCAAACAGATCCTACAAAGGCTGTTAGATGAGAAACCAGTGGGACCATTTTGACACCACTTCTGTTTCAGTATATTCAGACAGTGATTACATCCCCAGTGCAACCTGGCAGTTTTATAAAGCTGCATGAGCCCATGGAAACAAAGACTGTAAAGTGTATTAGCCAAGTGTAGCTTCTTTTATGGCATCAGAAGACAATACAAAGCCTTACTCTGCGACAAGTGATACAAAAGCAGTGTGGTTTTGTGTGTGTGTGTGGGTGTATCAGTGCTTTTCAAGGAAACAATTTAGACCACTTATAGCAAAGATCCCACACAAAATGTGTGACTTAAAAAGTTAAAGGTGGCCCCAGTCACACAAATGGTTCTGAGCCGGGAGAGGGACGGATCGGGGCCGCAGCAAACGGGCGCAATCCCACTGCAGCATCTGGGCAGCATTGCGGACCCATCCCTGATCCGGCCCTTCCCCCGAAAAGACGCATCTAAAATGAACCACCTACAGAGGTGGTTCTTCCAGGACGGCCACATCAAGGCCGGCCGTGGGATCGCCAGCCCGTCTTTCTGCCGGCGCATCCCCGGCTCCTGCCTGAACTGCACATGCTCAGACATGCGCAGTTCGGCAGTCTCCCGTTCCCCTCCGTCGCTTCCCCCGGCATCTGATCGTGCCGGGGAGGGAATGCGCCGCGGCTCAGGGGATCAATGTGATCCCGCCACGGCGTGTTTCTTTTGGTGCGGCTTTCAAAAGCCGCACTTCAGCCCGTCCCTTTCCCCTCCGTGTGGCAGGGACCGGTGTTCACTATTTATCTAATCTGAATTTACCATATGTATTTTAGATAGCTAGTCTGATAGTGTTATGCTGAGCAGCTCATCAGAAAAAAAAGTCATGCTGGCAAAAAATATTATTAATTTCGTCATCTCTATAACAATGAAGTCACTCTATATTTGTACAAAGAGATTCACTGCAGCCATTGCATCCCTAACTAGGCTGAAGAATGGCCACGTCCCAGGACTTGAGCCCCTTCTAATTTTCTATAGAACATGAACTTACACTTACCCAGTTATGGGAACTAGGGGGTGTTCACAAAACTAAGAAACCAAATGAGAAAATAATAATAATTTTTAAACAAAAACAAATGAATATAAACATAATTAATTCCTTTTTGCTTCCTTGGTGGCTGGTTGTCTAGTTAAGAGAGTTCAAGCTAAACTCAGATTCATAGGGAAGGGAAGAAAGGGGGATTCAGAACTACATGCTCTTATGAAAAAGGTTTTCATCAAGTATTCACAACACTTGATCCCTCTACAGCATTCACATGAATAAGAGACAGAAAGCTGTTCTTGTATCGGCTGCAGAAGCCAAGGCAAGAGGCTGTCAAATGTAACAGTCTGTTCTCTTGAGGTTATAAAATGTCAACTGTACCCAGCGGGTTCCACTATTGTCTGCCCTCCTGGGGGTGCAAACAATATGTTTGCCCCAGAGCCTCCCTCTGCCACACAAGAATTTTAGTTGCCTATAAAATGGAACAGCTCTGAAATTTGGCCGTCAAGATTCCTTGGAGAAAGGGGAGAATCCCTCCAAATGTCTTCACAGTTGGTTGTAAAAGAAGATATCGCAGCTGGAAATGTGTTTTGCCTCTAATTGCTCAGGACATGGGGACCCTTTCTCTCTATCTGTCTGAATTTTTGGCAAGAAGGATCCCTTAGGCAAGAGGTACAAATCCTGGAAAATGTCATCCAAAATTACAGAGATAAATGTGGTTCATGTTGAAACCAATGGAAAATGGCAAACAAAGCAGAAACAAATACTAATGAAATGTTTCAAACCAAAACAAAAAATTTAAAAAGCACTTGCTCACCATTTGGGCACATTAATGTGGCTTTCCACATGACCTTAATGATACAGGACGATGCAGATATCTGGTTGCTAAAGAAGAAACTAAAACATGCTGCTGTGTGCATAGATACAGGGGGAACAAAATTAATCAACAGATTGGAAAGTATCTGGGAAAGGTATTATGAACATTGTGGGAATGCATTGCTGACATCAAGATGTAGTAGTTAGTGACTTTTTAAATTACCTTGGCTGCGGTTCTTCTTCTGTTTCCCACAAAAGGGAATGGGAATTTACTAAGGAAAGTAAGCCTTTAAATATTTGCAGAGTGCCATGACATCAACTATTCTGTACACATCTGTGGCTTCCAGGTGAAAATCATGACAGATCATATGTTAAACCACATAGAATAAATGTCAAGTTTTAATGGCACAACTGGCAAAACAAAAAGTGTGTCAAAGTTACTACTGATGCCAGGGAAGCTGGCTTCATGTAACTTTATTTTTAAACCCGTTTCTTTCCCCAGTTATTTCAACCAAATGAACAAAGGTGGTTTACTTTGAGCTAGGGTATAGTACTACAATAACCTACTTGCATTACCACATCTCTGTCCTGGAAATGCTAAGTAATAACCACCTCTGAGGAACTGCAATCAATCCTGATTTCTTTGGGATTATAGGTAATATCTTCCAGATTTGCAGAAGAGATAAGAGTGTGTTATGTTTGGCTAATGTTCCTTCACATTTAAAAAATTCACTGATCCATCAAAAAAGAAAATCCAAAGCAAACTGTGAAGTCATAATGTGTTGCTGACCACCTTTGAGAAGTCAGAACCAGGCATGTTATCTGTGCAGCTGCCACCTGCCTGTCTCATCCCTTTAACAGACTTAATGTATGGAAATACACAACTGGAGCATTTCATGGAATGGCTGACATCTCCTTAAACCTCTATCAAAGGGATGCCCTTCCTCCTCCACAGTTCACAACCTAATCTGCAAGGAGTAAGAAGACATGGAACCTAGTCCCTCATTCAAAATACCATTTTCAAACAGACAAACAAAAACAAACCGATTGATATCCTTCTGTCTTAGATGAGGCAACTGATATAGGGAAGGGAACAAAATTCTGCCAGGTTGAAACACGGACTAGTACTCAGATCAAACTCAAGTGGGGGGTGCCTTCTCTTTCTTTTGAACTACAGCCAAACAACGTCCTTCTCACACACTTAGCTGGAATGAACAGGCAATGAGCCCTAAGAGATCATTGCCTCGTGAGTCAATTATTGTATACCTTTGTAGGAAGAAGAGGGGAAAACTAACCGCCTGTAAAGGCTAGACAAAGACAGACCTAATATAGGAGCTGTAGTCCAAAAAAAGGTGAAGCATTGGTAGTTTTCACATTTCTATGTATTTTCTCCTTCTGTGCTTGATTGCTGGTTTGAGTGGGAGTTGAAGACTAATTTGTAGGGGAAAGGAGGGTGCTATTTGGACAGAATTGCCCCAGCACCACTGCTCATTTCCCAGGGACAGGAAACTGTATGTGGGGAGCAACCTTCTGAGATATGTTTTCAAGATGTAATGGGTTTCTGCTCCTGTGCCCCATAGGGTTGAGAACTGATCCTTTAGGGGGAAAAAAAGTCCTGTCCCTTTAATACAGACTTAATGGGATGTCATCAACTAGGTGACTTGCTTCCATGCCAGAAAAAGCTTCAGATACCCTTTCCATACATTAAATCTCTATTTAAGGAATAGGACATTATTTTCTCCAGGCAGCTGGCAGCTTTAATGCACCAAAACAGGAGGACAGTTGCTCAGATTAACAAATAAATAAAGCAAATGAACATAGCTCTGGGTTCTAGCTAAATACCACAACAACTCTCGAAATATGTTTTACTAAACAATTTTTCTCTTTCCTTTGATCTGGGAATACTGGGTGTCTCTTATCACCAAGGAGCCATATATGATATCCTGCATCAGATCACAGTGGCATTAGCTGGTGATGGAATGCTAGTGTTAGGTGTGTTGACAAGTTCTGCCGCATCTTTTTGGAACAGGAGAATCCAGTTAATCATCCCTAGTGCTCTGTATTTATGACTAAATCACATCAATTGTAATTAGGAAAATATGAAGTTGCAGACAACTTCAAGCGTGACTCCTAGAGTGCCAGTGGGCTGTTTATCTCAAGCTGCATGGGGGGAAAAATTCACTGTCTTTATGTTAATTTTAAAAAGAAGCTCTCAAAACACAAAACTTTATCAAGAATAAAATTTCAGATATGACTTAGCCACTGTTAAATAAAGTATGTAATTCTGGCACACCCTTCCTGTCAATGCCTTAAGGCGATCTGTTGCATTCATAAACCCTTGTGGGAAATTTGTGTCCTGCCCTACTTGGTTACATATGTATGTGCCATCAAGTTGCAACTGGCTTATGGTGTCTCACCAAAGGGCTTTCAGAGCAAGAGACAACAGAGGTAGTTTGACATTATTTTCCTCTGCAGAGCCTTCCTTGGTGGTTTCCCATTTAAGTACTGATCCTATCTAGCTTCCAAGATCTGACAAGGTTGGGCTATGACATGCCGCCTACCCTCCCTCACTGCTCGGTTGCACCGCAAAACCTTCTCCCTTCTTCAACTGCAGTCTGCCCTCTCCCTTTTGTATTTGCTTGCTTGCTTGCAAAGTAATTAATTTTTAACTCGTTACAAAGTAAGTCCTTTCCTATCCTGTTCTCAAGGAAGGCGACAGAAGTCTACTCTGCAAAATATATCAATAAATCACCAAGGGTTGCATGCTACTTAGTTGGATCCTATCATCAAGGGAAAATCCTCCATTAGAAAAAAAAATCCACTGGAAAAAGGTTGTATTCTATTAAGCAAAGACATTGGAAAGGATTCACAGGATTCAGCGCCACAATACTGAAAACACATTTTTTAAAGTATTAGGGTTGCAAACTGCCTAAAAAAATGCCCTGTCCCTTTACTAGACACTTAGTGAGATGTGATTTAACTGTTGAGGATTCTGAATAGCTCAGACTAGTGAGCTTGGAAGCTAAGCAGCATTGGGCAGGGTAACTATTTGGATGGTGGACCACCAAGGAAGATGGGTTGCTATGCAGAAGAACAAAATGGCAAATCATCTCCACCCATCTCTTGCCTTGAAAACCCTGTGGGGGGTCACCATAAGTTGGTTGCGACTTGACGGCACATCATCATCATCATTCAGAGGATGTTATTTACCTCAGTCCATGAAAGGCTTTAGCTGCCCATTTCTACACTTCGTTTCATCAGGCAGTTGGCAGCCCTAATTATGAGTCTCCCAGATCCTAGTCTAATCATACCACCATGCCGTTAAAGGCATAATACTTAGGGTTGCCTCTGGGTTGGGAAACATCTGGAGATTTTGGGGGTGGAGCCTAGGGAGGGCGGGGTTTGGGGGATGAGGGACCTCTGCAGGGTATAATGCCATAGAGTCCACCCTTCAAAGCAGCCATTTTCTCCAGGGTTGTCTGGAGATCAATTATTACATCTGGAGATCTTGAGGTGCCACCTGGAAGTTGGAAACTATAGAATACCTTGCCATGGCAATGTGAATTTGGCAAATGGACAGCAATACCAAGAAAGACTATTGTCAGGATCCAAGCTGGCACAGAGTTTTATATAGGAAGAGGAGCAAAGGTCCTTCCTTAAATAGGGTACAAGGTTAAAGACAGGATCTCACTGGTTCAGTGGGACAGAAAACAGAAACGAAGGGCACAAATTAATCAGGATGGTGGATTCTTTGGTCAGAGAGATAGATAGCTGCTACCTCATTCCATTTGACATGCAGTGTCTGGCACCTGCTTTCACATGATAAATATCTCCTAAATTCCTAAATGCAGAGCTAACGCCCACTGAGCTTTCAATTTATGGCACGTGTATGCAGCATAGCATATGCAGTGTTAATCAGAGATAATGATTGTTGAGGTCAGCGGCTTTACTCTGAAGAAAGTACATACAGTATCATAACCTTAATGTATAAAATGTTGTCTTATGGCATTTTTTGTGAGGCAGAAAAAAGGAGAAGAACATTGCTTGGAGTTTTAAATTGCGCCTTAAAATGGAATGGAACATTTGTCACTATGTGCAGTCATACGACATGGTGAAGCACGGATCAGCTTCCATTGGACTCAGAAAATCCAACCTCTAAAAAAAGGCAAGCAAGGAAGAAAGAACGGGAGATACAAGTAGGATTGCCAACTGTCTCGAGAAAAGGAGAAGGAAAACTTCATACAGCTGTAATTCCCTGTCTGTTAGAAAGCTGGGATTGGTGACTTGAAAGCTGTATATAAACTAGTGCTAGATGAAGGTGGCGTAGAATTCTAGACTAAATCTATATAAATAGCCTTTATCTTTAAATTCCACCAGCAGTTCCACTTTGTTCCAATAGCCTTTCATATTCCTATACCTTCACCTTTACCAATTTTCTCCCCTTGCATTGTTCAGCTGCCAACTGCCCGGAGAAAAAAATGTTCTGTCCCTTTAATAGAGGCTTAACGGGATGTTATTTACCAGATGATGTTACTAACCCCCATGCCATGAAAGGCCTCAGCCACCTATTTCCACTCATTAAGCCCCTGTTATAGGAACAGGACAAATTTTCTTTTCCATAAAACCAACAAATTAGAAATTATTTTTTCTACAGAAAACTTAGGTTTATCCACATGCAAATTTAAATGATTTATCAGCAAATATTTCTTTAATTGAGTGAAATGTCTGGTAAATACACAACTACAAATTGTTTCAAAATGTTTTTGCTTCTAAATTATTAGAAATAAATTAATTTCCCCTAAACAATAGTAGCAGTTTGTTTCGGCCTTCTCCTTAAATTTATTTAGGTCTCTATCATGTAAGTCTCTGCATCTGCTAATCAGTCATATTTTTAAAACTTCGGTATCACAGCAGGTAACTTCATAGGTCGAAAGCTTGAGAACACCTTCCTGGGAGCAAGCCCCATTGAATAATATCACATCACGCTTACTTCAGAGTTGAGCTGCTTAGGGTTGTTTCAATAGCCTGCTTGTTACTTGGCAAAATATTTAATTCAGCTTCAGTAGGAAAGAGACTCCTAATCACAGATTATTGGAATAACATACTGCCTATTGCATTTTATGAATTTACCCCCACCCTCCCCCTTCCACTTTCTAAGATAGAAAAATCAGGCAGTAACAAACTCTTCTTCTTACATTTGGCTTGGGTCAGAATTTTCATTTTATTAGTTTTAATGTAAGACTCCAATTGCCAAAGAAGCAAGTTTTTATTTCAAAGAGAAGAGAAAATTTAAGAAAAAGAATGTCATTGCTTTCCTTTATAACCAACAATCTCATTCAGGCTGCTAAACTAAAATGCAGTTTCAACACACACACATTTTGTTTTTGGACTTCAGTCACTCCAAGAACACATGAGAAATCACTCTCTTCATTGCTTATATTCCATTCTTTAAAACCTGTTAGGGTCTTAAAACCAACTAAAACATTAGCAACTGTTCAAACCAGTAACAGCATTTTATGCCCAATAGAATTTCAAACACTGGAATACAGATATGGCTTTTAATGCTTGGAAATTCCCTGAAGCCTAAACACCATAACTACTCTCATTTGAGATTTCTAAAACTTGTAAGTTAAACTGGGGGGGGGGGGGGGGACATTGCTTTATTTAACATCCGTTTTACTCACCACTTCCCTCCCAAACAGAGCCTTGCTTGCGAAATGATCCATAATGAAGAGAGAATGCAATTTATCTTTTCCTTGTTAGAAAGGGTACATTTTTTTTCTGCCAGAAGAGAATTATGAACTGAGTCTGCTGAGCCCTTCCTAACACAAAGGAGCTCAGTGGCAAATGCGTTTAGAACGATCTGGGTAGTGGCATTTTATTTTGTGATTCAAATGTTAAGTATGTCTCACTTGAATGAATGCTTGCAAAACATGTAATAAGGAAGAAAAAAGGAAGAAAGAAGCTACATGTCTCCTAGTAATATTACCACTTGAATTTTTTTGCAGCTCAGGTTACCATGTGTCATTTTACTCTGCCACTCCCAAAAATAAAAAAGAAAGAAAGAAAAGACATGCCAAGTCCAGCCTCTGTGGGTGTATTGTGGAAGAAAACTGAAGGAAAACAAACTTCAGACCAGAGGCTTACAATTAGATACTCTTTCTATGTAGACATTTAATGAGAACAATGTTATACAACAAAACTCTGTTTTCATGCTCTTCATGAGGAATTTTGAACTTTGCATGCAACATTTAGTGAGCTCTTTCACTACATGTTACTGCAGTTTTCATGATGGGTTTTACATCCCTGTTTACTTGAAACTGTTCAGTGCATCAGCATGGAAGCAAGTATACTCTGTCTAAGTATCTGATAAAGGGAGTTTACCACCTCTGTATCGGAAGGTTTCATATAGTTCCCTGCAGCCCTATTTACTGCAGCTACCAATCACTTAAGGGCTACTTAGGCCCTGGTCACACGGGAGGTTTTGGCCCGCAAGAGGGATGGATCGGGGGCGCAGCAAACGGGCACGATCACACTACAACATCTGGGAAGCGGCGCACACCCATCCCCGATCCGTCCCTTCAGGCTGAAAACGTGCATAACCCCCCCCCAGGAAATAGTAGTACCAAACTGAAACGCCACAGCAAGCGCGGCTGTGGGATCGCCAGCGCGCCCGTCTTCAGGAGCATTCGAGGCTCGTGGCCGAATTGCACATGTGTACACATGCGCAGCCGGCTGCCTTGCTCTCCCTTCCGTGGCTTCCCCCCTGGCATCTGAGCATGCCGGGGAGCAACTGCGCGGCAGATCAGGGGATCTGTCTGATCCCGCCGCTGCGTGTCTCTTTCGGTGCGGCTCTAAAAAGGTCATAAAGTCTGGAAAGAGGAAAGATGGAGATATAGAAAGGAAAGTTTAGGAATCCAAAGGTTGTGTAAAGATTGTAGACAAGTAGAAGGTTTGAGACAGAAGAACAGAAGACGGAGGAGGAAAGAGAAAAATAAATTGTACAAAAGCATAAAGTTTGGTGTTTGCTAGATGTAGGATTACTTGGAAAAAGACCCCCCAAAAATTATTTTAAAAATGAATTTTCTTTGGTAGTGGTGGTAGTTAGATAGAGTTACTTACTAGTATTATTATTTGTTTTCCCAGTAATTTATAGGGTTTGATTGGAAGAATGAGTGTTTAAGACGGGGAATGTGGGTGTGTTTGGAAAAAAGTTCTTGAAAAATACTGTAAATCTATATTTTCATTTGTAATGACGTTATAGGGTTAAAGTTATGCATATGCTGGATAATATGAGCATAAGAAAGAGAGTGAACACCAAAAGGTCAATTTATTAAAGGGGAGTAGAAATTTATATAATGAGATGTGAATGTTTGGGGCAAATAATGAACTTGGTAGAAGTATGAATGAAAGGGTTGATTGGTAGGGGGAAATTAATTAATTGAGACATAAATGAGAATTGGGACTAACTAGTAAAATATTTGGAATGTGAGGTGATAGATAATTAATTAGGAGGAAGTAGAAATGGAAGATGGAAAGATTAAATTTGTATATTTGGAAGAATGAGTGTGACGATTAAATTATAAATTTGCAAGGGGTAAATTAAATGGTATATATGATAAGTAATAGTTATTGAAATTGGATGTATTTTGAATAAGTAGGTTGTAAACCAATTAATTGGGGTATTAATATGATAATGAATGCAGTAATAATTTAAAGAGAACTGAAGGAATGTAAGGCCTCGAGCTGGACCTGTAAGAGAGAGTTACTAGTCCAAAGAACTTACAGTCATATACTAAAAGATGGACAAGCCACTGTAGGAATGTTTAAAAGAAAACTAAAAAAATAAAGGAGGGTGATGTAAAAGGAAAGACTGTGAAGAGATTGTTTGAAGGTCTGTTTGTATATTAAGAAATAGATGTGTATTGTGTAAAGAAGGATATATGGGAAGTAGGAAAAGGGAAAATTAGGTGCTTCTTGCTATGGTGTTTCTATGCATTTATTTATATACAATAAAATAAAAAATAAAAAAACTAAGTCAACAGGATGTAAGAGGGAGGCTGGGAGCTGAATAAAGAAGGTAAATGGCTTGAGAAGCTAGAATAAGGCCATACAATACTAATAAGAGTTGGGGGAAAAAAAGGTTAAAGATAATTGAAATATTCTCTAATCCAGATAGGATAGGAGTTTAAATAAACATAAGAGAATAATTTTTCTCGTTTTTCTCTTTACTTGTAAGATTTTTCTGTGTTGCTGGGAAAGAAAATGATGTCTAGAAATTGTGGGTGTAATTGTTGTTACCTACTATGTATATATGTAAAATTCGGATGTATAATGGCAAAACTCAATAAAAATATATTTTTTAAAAAATAAAAAGCCACACTCTGGCTGCGTCAATTTCCCCCGTGTGACCGGGGCCTTAGATTAACATCTAATGGTATATTAAAAAAAACCTACAGCATTTATTTATGACTGATTTAATTGTCTATGGCTACATCCAAAGCAGCTGAACACCATTTCCCCTGCATCTCCCTTTGGCAGCGCCACCAGTGGACTTAAAAAATAATCATTATAACTGTTGTGAAAATGTGCACTATCATTCTAATGTGCTGTATGACTACAACCTCTGAATTCCTAGCCTCATTTAAAAACAAGTCTCTAGCCAGTTTCCTTGAGGATTACAGACTTTCTTAAAAAATAAAAGCTGGAAATTCTGAGATTTTAGCAACAGATCATTAGAACTGTTGCAAAAGCAACTGCTGATTTTTTTAAAAAGTCATCAAAATGCACCAGTGGCATGGCAAGGAAAATGGCAGCAATGGCTGCAAGAGAAGCTGATTCAGTATATTGCACTATTAGTAAAAAAATACAGTGACAGAGGCTGATTTCGCACTAGAGCTGCCTCGATGTTGCGCTGCTGTTTGCCCTGATACTATTGGTCAAATTTACACCCGAAGCTGCGGGGCTGCATTTTGACTCGTGGCTTCGCCCGATTCCCCCCGCAGTTTTGTGATCCTGTTTTTTGAGGATCACGAAACTGCGGAGGAAATCGGGCGAAGCCACGGGTCAAATACAGCCCCGCGGCTTCGGGTGTGAAATTGACCAATAGTATCGTGGCAAACGGTGGCGCAACATCGAGGCAGCTCTAGTGGAAATCAGCCAGTGTGAACAGCCACAAACAGGCTGACAAACAGCTGAATCTATTATCAAAAAAATCAGCTTGTGACTGGTGAATAATAATAATAATAATAATAATAATAATCTTTCAATTTATTAATCGCTCAATCCTGCAGAGCTGCTGGCTCTGAGCGATTTACAGTTACACATTTCACAAGGGACTAACAATGATTCATAGGGGTAAGGGAGGACAACACATATAAATCTTTTAAATTGCACACGTTTGCAGCTGACGGGGATTTTGTTTCAGCTGTAGACTAGACATGTTCCAGGCGGCATTTTTCCCTCGGCTTGGCTTGATGACGTCAGCTTTCTCCAGGACTGTTTCGAGTCACAACGCCGCACTGCCACCGCCTGGCCGGAACAGCCCATTACAGGCATCTTGATGCCGAAGAAATCTTTCTAGGCTTCTGATCTTACGAGCTGGACATTCCGTTCGCCGGCTAACACCTCCCCCGCCGGGGGGTTTAGTGTGCCCACCCTCTCTAAGGAGTGGTACCCATTTTATCTACTTGCTGAAGCTTTCGAACCGCTGGGTGGACGGCGAGCTGGGGACAAGGCTGGTAGCTCACACCAGCACGGGGCTAGAACTGACAGCCGTTCTGTTCAGCTCAGATGTTACTTTATAACCAGAGGATAAATCCCCTGTGCCACCGCTCCCATCTCATGATCTGACCTGGTGGATATTTGAGCATCCTAATTTTGGTTAGATTTGAGTCCAGTAGCACCTTAGAGACCAACATGGCTATTTGTTTACCTTACATAGTTTTATAGTGTATTGCATATGTGCGGTGGATCATAGGACTGGTAACAGGCTTCGAGTACAGTGCTAGGAGAAGGAAGCAGCTAGGCATTATTGGAGAGGAACAGTATTAAGTGGCATCTGCATAGCATCAAATTGTGGCATCCTATACAGTATCAAAAGGCCTACTGGAAAGATTGCATGTCTTATCAGTGGCGTGATGTTGTGCTGTTGTAAAACTGTCACAAGAGGCTTTAGTAGTTGTTTCAAGGCAGGTATGCTATAGCCATAGATTTTTGCCACACTTGATCAGAAAAGGGTTGTGCTATATGCGGCACAAGTCTCTGCTTGCTCTGAAACAGCTAAAGGGTACTCACGCTGTAAATCTCTTAATTGTTCTCAACGAACAACCAGATATTTATAAAAGGAGGTTTCAGCAACTTTTGCAAAAACACTGAAATGCAGCAGCTTATCAAGAAATCATCTTTCTTATTTCCCCCCCTTTGAAATTGGCAGCCAAGCAACTGAATATCTCTTATTTGTCCTCACATTTTGTAAAACACAGACAACATTGTCTGTTTGCATGGAATTGTGAACCCTCTGGCCTTGCCAATTACAGTCAGGATGTCTTGAGAGCTTTATTTATTGTTTCAAACTGGGTGAATGGAGGCCAAAGAGTTTAAAATATTTCCTTTCAGCTTGTGAGTCCAATCTCCAATAATTTGTACCCCCATCACTCTAGCAAATAGAATAATAGTTCTTGTATTATACCTTGTCTTCTGTTCTTTAAGTGAACAGAATATTGGCTTTCTGCAAAGCGTTTGTAATTATGTTTAGAAAAAGTAAACATATCTGCTTTAACAGGAACAAACTTTTATTGTAAGGGATAAAAATATCTATTCTTTGTTTGCAATGTGTGATGTTTCCACTATGCTTAGCATTAGAGAAATTTAGGTGAACATGAAGGTCTAAGGAAACCTTGTGTTGCTACAACATAATGCATACAAGTCAAACAGCTGTCTTTACTGGAGATCTGAAAAAACTATTTAAGGGTTAAAGAAAAACTGAAAATAGATCACCAAAATCTCCTGATTTCCCTTTCAACCCCATCTTTCTCTGATGAGGCAAGAGGATCTTTGCTCAAAAGCACAATAACCCATTCATCAAAAATCTTTTTAATGCTCACCATGAAAGAGGTAAAGTAATTTAGAGAATAGTTTGAAGTTCAATTGCTGCCTTTTGTAGAAAACTAGCAGAAGGTGAGAAATACATCATCTTTATGTACCATTTCTGTTCTACTTTTTTTTAATCGATTCGCTCACAAAAAGAGAATTGAACAGTTTGCACACCACATCAATGTTTTTGACCATACCCAGCTCAGTGGTACTTTGAACTAAATCCCTTGGATACAGTTGCTTATACAAATAGGAATGTTTAATAGTTGTAATACTAGGGGAAAGGTGCTTTCAGTGCAAATGAAGGTCAATTTACATTACTATGAGCTGTGTGACAGATTGTTTTGCCCTTATATGATAGTAGAATTCTCTTCTCAATTTCACATTGCATTTGGTCATTTCCCTAAGAGGATGGAATTTCATAAAATTTATGTTGGTGTTTTGCAACATTTAAAATTAATGGTATGCCTTCTAACCCATCTATCACACATGGAAAGTGAGAAAAATCTTGGATCCATGGTTTACAATTCTGCAGCTCTATGACTGTGGGATGTGCTTGTCCTTTGAAAATGTCTGTCATGTGGTACCAAGCACAGAAAGTTATGCAGTTCGGTAATCCTTCCATTGTAGACTCAAGGAAGCACATTTAGAAAGGTTTCCTGGTGTTTTCCAAGTAGAGTCACCAAGGCAAAAGAAAAATTGGATCTGTGGGTGCATGGATCTACAATCCTGAAAGACCACAGAAAGCACTCCAAGGCTTCAACCAAGGTTCCCGGGTTTGACTCAATTCCTGAGAAGTGCTGTTAAGAATGGATTCTCTAATGTGATAAGGTGTTTTCCTTTTAGTGCAAGCAACACCCTATCCGACTCAGTTTGCTCCTTTCAAAGTCATTAAGTGCGTACTGTCACTAATTATCATAACTGCTATGTCTAGCTGTGCCCTTGATCATAGAAGTGAAAGCAGTTTATAGTCAAGAGATGCTCTCTGTCAGGGAGCATAAACAGGTGCCTTTGACTTTGGAATGGAACCTTTTAAAAATAAAATAAGTAAGTCCACATCTCTCTCTCTGTCTCTTTTAATGTGCTGTCTGATATTTAAAACTGTTTTCTCAGTCCACCATGGGAGAAACTTGCTGTGATCAAATTAACATAGCCATCAAGCACTATTGGGAGATGTTTATACTGCAAAGTCAAAGCAAAAGGGACTGATTTAATATGACTGACCTGTCAAAATAAAGCCAAGTCATACACATGATGAGCAAGATCATTACCAAACTTAGAGATGGCTCCATTAAAAAAAAGATATTTAGGGCTGGACGACGTCTTCAGAGAGTCCTTGCCTCATCTGAGAAATAAACGATTTCTCATGAAGGAGGACCTTATTCAGGGGACCTTTCTCATTCTAGGACAGCTCAGACTCCTATATCATCTCATCTAAGAGTAGGGAACATTTTGCTATGAATCAATTGTGGATGTGTGGAAGAACATTCAACTGTTAGCCTCACTAAGGGTCAACACAAGCCCAGTTCCATGAGCAGCCCAAGCAACAGTTTTCATGATGATATTCTTAGGAGCACAAATGAAGCAGCCCACAATTTAGAAAATATGTTGGATGCTGTTCTTAAATAATAAAACTGAACTAATTTTGATAGCAAAATACCCTGGCCTATCCCTGAGCCAGTATTCCTGATCGTTCCAATATTTTTGGTAGCTAGTTTTCCTCCTTCCTTATCTTAGAGACTCCATGATTATTTTTCAGTTAAACCTTGTTGATATAAAAACACCTACTTGATGCGTCCAAAAATGTACAAGCATTATTGTATGCCCAATTTTAATACATGTCAGCCAATGCTTTTGACTCTAGTTGGTTTTGGGGACAAGAAATTGAGGTCAGAGAAAAAGCCAATTGTTCCTCATAAAATACAACATGTAGGGCAGATATGGTATTATCAGAGAGGAATGCTTTATTGTTTACATTCCAGACAAGAATAATCTCATTGTTTCATATTATCAGTCACACACACAATGTGAGATTGCTGAACCTGAGTTCATTCACAAATTCAAAACAATGGAAATCCCAAAGGGCTGAATATGGACAATAGGATTCTTCTCTCATTACAGATGCTAATTTTCTGCCCTAAGCATTTGTACCTTGCTCTAATCTAGTTGATTACATTTTGCATTGCACCTTTGCATTCTTTCTTTGCAGCACCCCCTTCCCAACTTCTGACTGGGATATAAGGACTCAGGGATCTCCATTCCTACTTATGATTTGATTCTCAAAAGCTTATAACCTGGAAATCTTTAAGGTGCTGCTGTACTTCCCAGTATGGTGTAGTGGTTAAGTGCGTGGACTCTAATCTGGGAGAATCGGGTTTGATCCCTCAGGTCTCCACATGCATCTGTTGGGTGACCTCAGGCAAGCCACAGTTCTCTCAGAGCTGTTCTCTCAAGAGCACTTCTCAAAGAACTCTCTCAGCCCCACCTACTCACAGGGTGTCTGTTGTGGGGACAGGAAGGGAAGGAGATTGTAAACCTCTCTGGGACTCCAAGTGAAGGGCGGGGTATAAATCCAATCTCCTCTTCTCTTCTACTGCAGACGAACATGGCTTCCCACCTGAAACCCTGCCGCCCATCTCTTGGTCATATTCCAGCATATAAATAAACATCAGAAGGGAAATTAAAAGCAGAGGGTTGGGTAAATTATTCATCCATGCCCTTCACTCTCTCAATCCCGTGCCCTTATGCTCACGACATGGCACCACTATGGCATGTGACAGAGACCCTTCCTTAGCCAATACCTTCACCCCACACATATCTTGCTCTCCGTACAGCAGTGGAGGTAGCCATGTGTACCAAAAGAATGAGGTACTCTCTTTGTCTCAGTGCTCCTTGGCCCAATTTGACATTTTGCAACAAGCCATGCTAAAGAAGGGTAATCTACTTGTGCATTTGGGAGCAATTCCCACCCCAGGAGGCCTGGAACATAAAGCCGGTTAACTGTCGCATTCATGAGGCTGCCAACTGGCCTGGATAAAAATGTCCTCTCCTTTTAATACGGCTTTCATGGGATATTGTTTGTTATGTGCTGCTGTTTACCTCCATGCCATGAAAAACTTCAGCCAACCATTTCCACACATTCAACCTCTATTAAAGGGACAGGAGGACATTTTTTCACCAGGGCCATGAGCAGCCCTGCCCCCATTCCTGTCATTTACCTGAAAGCTGTTAAATATGAAGCACAGTTTTCTGTACACACTTGGCAAGCTACTAATTGTTTACAGAGGTCAGCAACCTGGTCGAGCTTCGTCTTGTTCAGGTTTTCCTGGACCTTTTTCAATTGGGCTTCAGGCCCGGCTCTGGGGCTGAGACAGCTCTGTTCACTTAGGTTGACAATCTCCATTTACAGCTGGATAAAGGCATGCTGGTGCTGTTGATCCTTTTGGATCTATCTGTGGTCTCTGATACAGTGGACATTAGGTCCTGATTGACCACTTTGCCTCTTTGGGGTTGAGGGGCACCATCCATAGCTGGTTCTCCTTATTCCTCCAGGGATGCTCTCAGAGGGTTGCTATGGGGGGGAGAGGCCTACCTGACAAGATCTGAATTATTAAACATTTATATACATCCTCTTCCTGAGATTGTCTGAAGGTTTGGAGATGGGTGCCATCAATTTGCTGATGACACTCAGCTCTTCCTCCTGCTGGATAAGTAGCCGGCAGCAGGGCTCCTGGCACTATCCCAGTGCTTGGATGTTGTAGTCCAGTGGTTAAGGGTGTTGGCTCAAACTGAAACCATCCAAGACGGAGGTCATGTGGCTCAGAAAGACTAATGTTAGTTGAGGGGCGGGGGTCATTCCAGAGACTTGATGGTATACAGCTGACAGCTCCAGACTCTGTAAAGAGCCTCAGGGTGTGGCTGGATTCTGTGCTATCATTGGATAAACAAGTGTCCATGATAGCACAGTCAGCGTTTTCCCCCATAAGCCAGGCCTGCCGGCTGGTTCTTTATTTACCTTAGTTGGACCTTGCCACATTGATCCATGCAACAGTCACCTCCAGATTGGACTACTGTAATTCATTCTACATAGGGCTACCCTTCAAAAGTCTTTGGCGCCTGCAGGTGGTCCAGAATGCAGCTGCCAGGTTGCTGACCAGAACATCATGGTCAACTCATATTACTCCAATTTTGCAGCAGCTGTACTAGCAACCAATTAGTCTCTAAATCCCATTCAAGATGCTGGTGTTAACCTTTAAAGCGTTTAAGGGTCTGGAACTAGGGATGTGCATGAACCAGGAAAACATGGTTCAGTTTGTGGTTTGTAGTTGAACCACAAACCGAACCATGAACTGAACTGAACCAGGAGGTTTGTTCGTGAACCAAACTGGTTCGTGGCCCCACAAACCCCATTGTAAGGGACCACAGTCCCTTTAAATGGCTTTGCAGAAAGCCCCCCAAAAGCTGAGTGACAGGGAGCAGCTTGTTCCCCGCTGCTCAGCTGTTTTGAGCAGACCCAGCTGAGCTCTGAGCAGGAGCAGGAGACAGAGCTGCTAGAGGGGTGAGTGTTTTTTTACTTGCTTTCAGCTGAGGATATTGTGTGGGAGGACTGTGTTTGGGAGTGTGTGAAAGCGATTAGAGTTGTTGCAGAGTCCTGGCTGCTTGAGAGAAGAACTTGGTGGGATGAGGAAAATCAGTGGGACACAGTGATTCCCGGTTATATATTATATCGGAAGGATAGGGGGGGAAGGGTTGGAGGTGGGGTAGCTCTGTATGTCAGAGAGGGTATAAAGTCTAGAAAGATTGAGAGGCTAAGTGAATTGGATTCGCTTCTGGAAGTTCTATGGGTTGAAATAGGGGGGCCAAAAGGAAACTTAACACTGGGAGTTTGTTATCGCCCACCAGATCAAAAGATAGAGGAGGATTATAAAATGATGAATGCCTTAAAGATAGCAACTAGACAAAAACACTGTGTAATAATAGGTGATTTTAACTACCCACACATTGATTGGGTCAATATGTGTTCTAGTCGGGAAAAAGAGATTGAGTTTCTAGACACTCTAAATGACTGTGCTATGGAGCAGATGGTCACGGAACCTACCAGGGGAGAGGCGATCCTTGATTTGGTCCTAAGTAACACTCAAGACCTGGTGAGAGATGTAAAAGTGATTGCACCGCTTGGAAACAGTGATCATAATGTTGTTGAGTTCATCATTTGTACAAATAGAGAATTGGCCAAAAAGACTCACACAACCATTTTTAACTTTAAAAGGGGTAATTTCTCTGATATGAGGGGACACGTGGGGAGGAAACTGAAAGGAAAAGTAGAAAGGGTCAAAACAATTGGGGAAGCTTGGGATCTATTTAAAACTACGATCCTAGAAGCTCAAAAAATATATATTCCGCAGGTTAGGAAAGGCACAAACAGGTATAGGAAAAAGCCTGCATGGTTAACAAACAGAGTAATGGAGGCTGTAAAAAGTAAAAAGAATTCCTTTAAGCAGTGGAAAGCTAGTCACAGTGAGGCTGATAAAACGGAACACAGGCTATGGCAAATAAAATGCAAGTCTGAGGTCAGGCAGGCAAAAAGGGAATATGAGGAGCATATAGCAAAAAACGTAAAAACCAACAATAAAACTTTCTTCAAATACATTAGAAACAGGAAACCAGCCAGGGAGGCAGTGGGGCCCTTGGACGACCAAGGGGTAAAAGGAGTATTGAAGGATGATAGGGAAATGGCTGAGAAGCTAAATGCATTTTTTGCCTCCGTCTTCACTGTGGAAGATGAGAAGTGCTTGCCCACTCCAGAACCACTGATTTCAGGAGGGGTGTTGGAAGACCTGAGTCAGATTGAGGTGATGAGAGAGGAGGTCCTAAAACTGATAGACAACTTAAAAACTGAAAAATCACCAGGCCCAGATGGCATACATCCGAGAGTTCTGAAAGAACTCAAATGTGAACTTGTAGATCTCCTGACAAAGATATGTAATCTTTCCTTAAAATCTGCCTCCATTCCTGAGGATTGGAAGGTAGCTAATGTCACTCCCATCTTTAAAAAGGGTTCCAGAGGAGATCCGGGAAATTACAGGCCAGTCAGTCTGACGTCGATACCGGGTAAATTGGTGGAAACCATTATTAAGGAAAGAATTAGTAGGCACATAGATGAACAAAACCTATTGAGGCAGACTCAGCACGGTTTCTGTAAGGGAAGATCTTGTCTCACTAACCTGTTAGTGTTCTTTGAGGGGGTGAACAAACATGTGGACAAGGGGGATCCAATAGATATTATTTACCTTGACTTCCAGAAAGCTTTTGATAAAGTTCCTCATCAAAGGCTCCTAAGTAAGCTCAAAAATCATGGGATAGAAGGACAAGTTCTTTTATGGATCAAAAACTGGCTAGTTCATAGAAAACAGAGAGTGAGTGTAGGTGGGCAATTTTCTCAGTGGAGGGTGGTAAGCAGTGGGGTACCGCAGGGATCAGTACTTGGTCCACTGCTTTTTAACTTGTTCATTAATGATTTGGAGATGGGAGTAAGCAGTGAAGTGGCTAAATTTGCGGATGATACAAAGTTGTTCAGGGTGGTGAAAACCAGTGAGGATTGTGAGGCACTCCAAGGGGATCTGTCAAGGATGGGCGAGTGGGCGTCAACATGGCAAATGGGGTTCAATGTGGCCAAGTGCAAGGTGATGCACATTGGAGCTAAAAATCCTAAATATAAATACACATTGATGGGGTCTGAACTGGCAGAGACTGATCAAGAGAGAGATCTTGGAGTTGTAGTGGATAACTCACTGAAAATGTTGAGACAGTGTGTGACTGCAATAAAGAAGGCCAATGCTATGCTGGGGATTATTAGGAAGGGTATTGAAAACAGATCAGCCAATATCATAATGCCCCTATATAAATCAATGGTGTGACCTCATTTGGAATACTGTGTGCAGTTCTGGTCACCACACCTTAAAAAGGATATTATAGCTTTGGAAAAAGTGCAGAAAAGGGCAACTCAAATGATAAAAGGGTTGGAACACTTTCCCTATGAGGAAAGGTTAACGCGCTTGGGGCTCTTTAGCTTGGAAAAATGGGTATTTCTGGCCACTGTGTGATACAGAATGGTATTTCTGGCCACTGTGTGATACAGAGTGTTGGACTGGATGGGCCTTTGGCCTGATCCAACATTGGTGTCTCTTATGTTCTTATGGGCTGTCTTGTGCGGTCCCTTTAAAATTTAAAGGGACTGCAGAAGACAGCCCAAAACAGCTGAGCTGCGGGGAGCACCTCCCCGTTACTCAGCTGTTCTTGCCACTTTTGCAGGGAACAGAAAGTAGGGGTTTAAAGGGACTCAGAGTCCCTTTAAACTCCTGCTTTCTGCTCCATCCATGAATCACCATGAACTGCTTTAAAAGTTCGTGGAAGCATTTGATGGTAAACCCATCACTAACTTCTGTTCGTGAACCATGAACAGGGCAACATTTATGACAAAGTTTGCTTTGTGCCCATACTTTTGGGAGGGGTGTGGAAAGACCTGAGTCAGATTGAGGTGATGAAAGAGGAGGTCCTAAAACTGATAGACAACTTAAAAACTGAAGGGAGTGTGGGGGGTTGTAACAGGAGCAGTCACCAGGGGAAGGTTCTTCTCAGTTGCAGTCCCTACCCTGTGGAATGCACTCTCGGATGACACCTGTGCCCTGCCAGACTTGTATAGTTTCCACAGGGCATGCAAGGCTGCATTGTTTGGATTAGCCTTTGGAGTGTAATCCACATGTTTGGTTTCCTTTTGTTAATGGTATGGTGCTAGCCACATATTTTAATAGCTGAACATTTCAATGTTAATATTTTATATTTGTCATCTGTTTTTATGTTGTTTTAAACTTATTTATGTTTTTAATGTAAGTCACTGTGAGGTATGTAGGGCTATCTTTCAGCTATACTCCTGCAGAGTGCAGGGGGTTGGAGTAGATGACCTGCAAGGTCCCTTCCAACTCTAACATTCTATGATTCTATGACCCTTTGGGTGAGCAGCGACTAAAAGAAATCTAATACATAAAACATGGTCCACAGACTTCTCTCAGAATGGAAAAAAAATCTATATGAACCCAAATCTCCCTGGTCCTAGTCCAACATTCTAATCATTACGCCCCCTATATGCTGACTTACAGACAATTTCAAAGGAAGAATTATTATATTTCCTGTACAAGGAAACAGTCCAGAGAAGTAGGCTCCAGCAAACCTGAGTCCCAACTCTATGGCATAATTTAATGCAAAGTTTGATCAAGCTCTGTAGTATAGGAACACTCATATCTCATACTTTTATTGGTAAGTGACTATTATAATAAATTATGACTGTAAAACAACATATCAAAATACTAGCAAGAGATTTTGGGATGACCCAGGTCAAGGCAATTCATACTAATATCATCAACATCTCCATTACTTCTCCTTGGAACAGAATCCTACTAAAGAATTTCTGAAAGCTAAGGTGGAAATATAGAGCATCTTTATAAAATTAGGGCCTGTTCCTGCAAAGGAGGAATGTATGTATACACACACACCTGCAGTGCTGTGCCTTTCATAGTTATATTGTTTCAACCATACATTTTGAAAGTGAAATAGAATGAGCCAAAGGAGAATATGGTGGATCTATTATATTTAAAGATGAAACAAGCAGGGAACCCAAGAGGGCTTGTGGAAGTCACTTCATTTTCTCTTGTGTCCCCTTCCCCACACTATTTCCTGTTTCTCTCCTCCTGGCAGTTCCCACATCCTCTCCCCTTTCCCTGCTTCCACCTCTCCTTCCCACTCACAAGCCAACCACCCCCCCCGACTTCAACTTTATTATTTATTTAATACCCTATATTTCTTGTCAATAGGGACCCAAAGCAGCTTACATCATTCTCCTCTCTTCCCTTTTAACCTCACAACAGCCCTGTGGGGTAGATTAGGCTGAGAGAGAGTGACTGACCCAACAAGCTTCCATGGTAGAGTGGGGATAATTTCTGAAAGCTAAGGTGGAAATATAGAGCATCTTTATAAAATTAGGGCCTGTTCCTGCAAAGGAGGAATGTATGTATACACACACACCTGCAGTGCTGTGCCTTTCATAGTTATATTGTTTCAACCATACATTTTGAAAGTGAAATAGAATGAGCCAAAGGAGAATATGGTGGATCTATTATATTTAAAGATGAAACAAGCAGGGAACCCAAGAGGGCTTGTGGAAGTCACTTCATTTTCTCTTGTGTCCCCTTCCCCACACTATTTCCTGTTTCTCTCCTCCTGGCAGTTCCCACATCCTCTCCCCTTTCCCTGCTTCCACCTCTCCTTCCCACTCACAAGCCAACCACCCCCCCCGACTTCAACTTTATTATTTATTTAATACCCTATATTTCTTGTCAATAGGGACCCAAAGCAGCTTACATCATTCTCCTCTCTTCCCTTTTAACCTCACAACAGCCCTGTGGGGTAGATTAGGCTGAGAGAGAGTGACTGACCCAACAAGCTTCCATGGTAGAGTGGGGATTTGAACCTGGGTCTCCCAGACCCTAATCTACCTACAACACCACACTTGCTCCCAGCTTTCCATCCTTCCCTCACCCTGGCAGCCACTCCCTGGAAAAACCTGGCCAAGATGCAAAAGTCTTGTAGCAAATTACTCAAATCAGTTGTGTGATGGCCTCTAATGTGCCTGGCCAACTTGCTCAAGAGGGAGAGGAGCAGGGGTGAACTGGACGGTTAAAATAGCCATGGAAAGGGCCTTCCCCCTAACCTTTTCCTGACAGAAACCAAGCTTTGAAGGCTGGTAAAATTGTTGTTATTTCAGAAGACATCCATTTCTTAAAGGTACTGGCATACTTTCTATTGTTTTTGGATTTAAAAAAGATTTCAGATTTTTCTGCAAACCTGGGAATTCTTCAGGTTTGTGGAAAGATCTGTCTTGTCTGTTCATGGCTACAGTCTCCAGATTTAAGTGTCCACAAATTTGGCCACATTGAGAGTTAGATATATTGAGGATGATACTTTCAGGTAAAACTGGATAGGTAGTTCATTCCATTAGGCAGAGGTTAGCTGACAGATTTTTTTTCATCATTCCTCACTAAATCTTAAAAATGATCACATTTTGCATGACTTGTAGCCTGCAAAGTAAAATCAGGCAGAGGAATATATTATTCTGAATTTGCTGTGTTTCTGAATGCAAATTCAGCTGATTCACTTCTTGAGCTGAGTAGGTGACTCCTGTATAAAAAAGGACTTTCTCTTCTTATCACATAATGTAAATGGTACAGTACAGACACAAACACTGGCCCCTTATGCATAAATGAATGTGTTCAGCGAGAATATTTGGAGTCAAGAGGAATTATTGTCTGATATTCAGAGCTAGTGCTACACCAGTTTGCATGATTTAAGGATAACTGTAGCAGTACAAAAACCACAATTTGGGGGATTCTGCTGACACCATAAATTGACCCAAGTAATTGAATCAGCACAGGGACCTGTCAGTGCTACAGCGTAGCCTCTGAGGTCTAATCAGTACTTCACTTAATTTTATTCTTCTGTTTGAACACTGACACTATTTGAACACTTTTGGATTAACAAGAATTTTGACTTCAGGTGGCAAAGGGCAATACTCTGAATGATTCATTTGAGAAGTAGCTTGTGGGGTTTTTTTTAGCCATATTAGTCCACCTGTATATCCTGAGAACAGGTACTAATCAAGTATAATGATTTGCAAACTGACAAGTAGCTCATAGATGAGACTGTTTCACTTGCCTCTCTTACCCTGCTATTTTGGCCACATTGGCAGAAACCACTGCATAGCTCATCCTCTTTGGTGAAAATGCTGTGAATCATAGTTGTTCCCATGATTCGGGGCAGGCTGCAGTAGTTCTCCCAACATTAACAAAACAAAACAAAACAAAACAGACAACTAATCACAACCTTTTGTCATTGTTCCAGTGTAATGGCCCCTGAAAACCAACTCAAATAGGGACTCTTTACAGTGCTTCCAGATGATGCATGATTACTGTGAGAGAGTAGGGAAGAAACCTCTCTACAGGGCTCCTTGTATGGATTTGCCATATAGACTGCAATCCTGAGAGTAAGACTCCTTGAATGAAATGGGTCTTACTTTTGTGTAGAGCAGCTTAGGCCTGCTCCGATAGATTGCCAATGCTGGGCCAGTTCTGAGAGCAGAATCTGTGGATTCCAGTAGTATTCAAACTCGGGTTGCCAACTGCCTGGAGGAAAAAATGTCTTCTTCCTTTAATAGAGGCATAATTTATGGAAATGGGCAGTTGTAGCTTTTCATGGCTTGGAGGTAAATAATGTCACCTGGTAAATTGCATCTCATTGAGTCTCTATTAAAGTGACAGGGCATTTTTCCCCCTCCAGGCAGGTGGCAAGTCTAACTGGACTAAGGTCAGGCTGAAGAATTGAACAGGAGGGCTTACAGAGAGGCTAGAAAGCAGTTTTGTGCCAAGGCAGCATAGGCAGTCAATGCGGAGACAGAATCAATTGCATGCCAGGGGAGGAGTGATTGAGGGGAACTGGCAGCAGGATTCAGGGAAGCTGCAGACAGAAAAATAGGTAGGCAGACAAGGAATCTGGCAGACCGGGATAGCAGCAGGCACAGACAAATGGGATAGTCAGGCAGAGATATCTAGACAATGTCTAGGGAGCCACAAACATGCCAGAATCTGACTGTTGTTCAAATGAAGTCAAGCCAGGGCCAGAGAAGCCAATAGGATGCCTGCCAGTGAACAACAAACATTCTGTTTCTTCTTCTGACTTATCACAAGTGAGTACCAGAACACTGATCAGGAGGATCTTTGTACAAGTTCTTGCTAAATATAAATGGAGTGGAAGGAAAGCATGTTCCCCTGTGTGTGAGGAAAAGGAGGGCTTAGAGATCAAGGCTGAGTCAGAAGGTACCTATGGACAGTAAGTACCTTCTAATGGGATATAAGGACTCAGATCTCCAGTCCTTCTTGTATTTGATGAAGGAAGCTTTGAGTCTCAAAAGCTTATGCCCCAGATTTTGTTGCTCTCCAAGGTGCCGCTGGACTTGAATCTAGCTCTTCTACTGCAGTGCAACACAACTACACTCTGAAACTATGAAGAGCAGGGACAGATTCTGAAACAGCAGTGAAACATTCTCTTACCAGCTCAAACTTAATTAGGAAACAGAGTTTGTGTTGTACAGTAGTTGCAACCTTACGAGCATATTCAAGCTATAAGGGCAAAAACAACAGCAATTTATATGCAAATCCTTGTAAGCCGTTTCACATTTTGCAGCTCTGTGGATAAGGGTTGACAGGTTTGGCTAGCATATAACCTCAGCAATGAACATTTCATTTAGCTAATTATAGAGAATAGGACCAGAGTGCTCAAAAGGCTACTATAACTAGCAGGTGCACAACAGCTTACTTCAAGAGACTAGAGAATTTATGTCTCTCCACTAGATGGCAGTAAACGGTTGCTAAGTTCCAGCAAAAAAAAAAAAGCTCATAAACAAAAACATACAAAACAGAATTTGTTCTTCACAAACTTTAAAGGTTAATGGATTATTAAATTATGTTTACATAGTGCGTTAGTAGAAAGCTGTAAATATTGCGCTTTCCATTTACAAGGCCATTTCTACTTGCATTTATGCACATGAAGGGTTTTGTGACGGGGGGGGGGGGGGGGGTTTAGTTTCAAATCCTCAGAGCTGTATACAAATTCCTTCGTGTGACCCAAAACCAGAGCATTTGCCTCCCCAACAGCCTTCCACTCTCAGCCATATGGCATTCTCTTTCTCCTCTCCAGTCTTCAAAGCCCCTCCCCCAAACAGAGGGAGTAACACTCCCAGTTCTCCTTCCAGGCATCTCAGTCCCACAAGGTGTATAAACCCACAAAGCTGTCTTATACTAAATCAAACCACTTGTCCATCTAGCCCAGTACTGTCTATACTGGCTCTCTGCAAAATAAAAGAGGCCCTGGCTTCCTGGGGTTTAATTAAGCTGGATGGACACAGGGTAGCAAAGCAGGAGCCAGGGCCAGCCTCCTTCTTCAACACTCTTGAACAGCTTGCCAGTCACACAGGCTTCCTGATAGCTGAGTCTGCCTTGCTAAATACAGTTCAATGTACTGGGCATGGAATTTAAATACAGTTCAATATTTTGGGCATGGAATTGTCACCTTGGATGGTAACACCTAGAAGGATTTTTAATGTCTAGAAAGTAACATATATCTTTCAGCAGAATTCCTGATATTGATAAAATATCTTCCTTGTTATTTCAGAGCTGTGGCAGTCTGTCACAGCCCGCAGCAAGTCTTGTGTTTTACTGGGCTCTTTTTGTAGCAGGAACTCCTTTGCATATTAGGTGACACACCCCTAATGTAGCCAATCCTCCAAGAGCTTACAGTAGCCCCTGTAAGAAGAGCTCTGAAAGCTCTTGGAGGATTGGCTACATTAGGGGTGTGTCGCCTAATATGTAAAGGAGTTCCTGCTACAAAAAGAGCCTTAAAGACTAGTATGTTTATTGCCACATAACATTCTGAACACTAGAACCCATTTCATTACATGTATTTGACAAAGTGGGCTCGGGCCTACATCACAATGCATACGCTAGTCTTTAAGGTGCCACAGCATTAATATTGAGTCAGTAGACACCAGCTCAGTTTAAACTGTTCCAACATAACTACTCTCAGGTGCCAGCTACATTCCTATTACTGTTGCAACTTGTAGGCTGCCTTGAATCAGGGTAGAAAGAGACGCAGGGTATAAATAGTTTAATAAACAAATTAATAAAAATGTTCAATAACTTTGGTCTATGAATCACAGCAGTATTTATTTATTCCTTTTGCTCTTCTAATATAGGTTAACAAAAATGGTACAATCCTCTCTGTTTTTTAAATCCTACTCTTGGATACCTATTTGTCACTCTTGATGACTTCAAATGAGGCTATAGAAAAGTGCTTGATTACCTTCATTGTGCATCTGACAGCAATACTCATAAATGGATTGGCTTTTAAAAAAAACACAAAAAGGTTGAACACTATAAAACACCTGTTTTTAACAACTGCATATTATAGCTATAGTGTGAGAAATATATTGCTGATTATATATATTTTTAAGGCAGTTTAAAATCAAAGGCAGAATATGTTGAATACTTTCTTATATGTTGCTATGCATATAATTGGGACAGAGGCTCTCCTTCCCTTGAAAGCCACATACATATAATACACATAAGCAGAAAGTCTTTGCTTTCTGATTTTATTGAAATGCTTGCCATGTTTGAAGTAAACCAGCTTGTAGACATAATGAAACCAGCATTTTCAGCCAAATGGATGCCACCAGTTTCTCTGAATCTTGGGGCCGACCCATAATAATGTTAACGACTGAGCTTGCTTCAACACAGAATATAAAATGCCTTATATAGCAAAGCTGAGCTTTTATAAACTTCTTATTAAATTATAGCATTGCCTTCTAGTTGACCTACACACAGCTAAGGCTGACTGTAGCTGTTGGGGGAAACAGAAGACTTGCATTTGGGAACACTAGGTAGACATCTCTCCCTGTGCACCATATGGCTGAGTTCTGACTGAGACTGATGGAGAATGCAAAAAGTCCTTCATAGTTGTTTGAAGTGTAGCCTCAAGTACTTTCATTCTTTAATTTTAATAAATGTGTTGCATGTACCAGTATTCAGATTACACTTCAAAATTTTGCTGGTTTTGATGAGCTCCTTACGATGGCCATGGTTGATACAACAAGTAGCAGGAAAGGTGCATGCCCACAAGCAGAACTGTGAGCTAAACTTTTTTTTCCACCTTACATCCAACAGTGGCGTCCATGTCACCTTCTGGTTGAGTACAGATTGTATACCGGCTTACAGGAAACACTTTGTGTACGGATACAGTGTTTCTGATTCACATTACCCTTCTACTTTAATCTCTCCCACTTTAAACTCTGTCCCACCCATCCAATGCCACTCACTCATCCCATCCTTCACTCTGACCAATAATCTCTAACTTTTGGGCTGAGAAGTACAAAAAGTACAAAGAGACTTCCTGCTCTAAAGTGAAATGTTTTCTTCCAAGCCTTCTGTTTCTTTGCCAAAGAGGTAGAACACCAGGAAGTGCCATTTAAATAAATAAATGTGGGTATTATGCCTGTCGATGACCATTAGGAGAGGTGGCAAAGAAATGCCAGTGCATTTTTATCCCACCCTTCTTCCAAGGAGGACAGGGCAGCATACATAGTTCTCCTTCCTCCATTTTTGGCCTCACAATAACCCTGTCAGTTAGATATTAGAATGAGAGAGGATGACTCGTCCAAGGCATTCAATAACTGGGGACAAAACACAGCTTTCCCGGGTCTTACTTCAGTACTAGGGATGGGCATAAACCCACAAACGAATCCCGGTTCGAGCACAAACTAGGCCAGTTCATGGTTCCCTAGGGTTGCCAAGTCTTATTTACTCACCGGCGGGGGAGTGTCTGGTCGCTCTGGGAGCTGGCCACGGACATGCGGCCATATGGTTTTCCCCCCGACGATCTGGGCCATGCCCCCAATGTGCCCTACATCGTGCGTCACTTCTGGTGACGCAGCTTCGGGGGGCGGGGTTCCCCCCGGGGCCCGATTCTGCCGCGGCGGAAATTTGGCCTCCAAAGCGGGGCTTTCCCCGTCCCCACTTGGCAGCCCTATGGTTCCCGAACCAGGGGTTCAGGAGAACATGCCTCCCACAATCTGCCCATAAACCTCCATGGAGTTTTGTGAGGTTCATGGAGGGTTCATGCGGGCTCCAAAGGCATTTAAATACCTTCGGAGCCCAACTGGAAGTGAGCTCTGAAGGCATTTAAATGCCGTCAAAACCCACCACCGGCCCTCTGGCTTAACCTGAGAGAGCTCTGTCTCCCCATATTCAGAGCCCACCGCCAGGTCAGGCTAGCCTGACTGAACTCTGAGAGTGAGCTCCAAAGGCTTTTATAGGCCTTCAGAGCCCACTCCACCTCGAGGTGGGCTCTGAAGGCCTATAGAAGCCTTTAGAGCTTGCTCTTAGATCCCAGTTGAGTCGGGCGGCCCAACCTAGAGGTGGGCTCTGGAGGTGGGGAGGCCCAACCTGGAACTCAGTCAGGCCAGCCCCTGAACCACAAACCATGAACCACGAACCGGTTTGTGCAATGGAGGAGTTTGTTGGAGGTTCGTGGTTTATGAAAACCCCGAAACATGAAACTCCAATGAACTTCAATTTGTCCAGTTTGTGCCCACCCCTATTCAGTACTGTAACCACTGAGAGACAGTTTGGTGTAGTGGTTAAGAGCAGCAGACTCTAATCTTGAGAACCAAGTTCAAGTCCCAACTCCTCCACATGAAGCCAGTTGGGTGATCTGGGGCCAGTCACAGTTCTTTCAGAGCTCTCTCAGGCCCTAAAAACAAGTCTGGCTCATCACTAACTAGCACAACACAAACATGTGGTTTCCAGACAACCCTAGGATCTCCTGGCTATTCTACACACAATGCCATATGATGGGGGTGGCCAAACTTGCTTAACGTAACAGCCATATAGAATGAACGTCAGATATTTGAGAGCTGAAAGTCATGAACAAATATCACACACACATTTTTATTGAAAAATATGCACATTTGCTTTTTATTAACATTAGATAAGAATGTGTGAAAGGGCCACATGTGGCTCTTGAGCTGCAGTTTGGACACCCCTGCCACACGATAATTATTATCAGTTATTATTATTACCGTAGCCACTACACTAAACTGGTTCATTTTTAGTGTGATCAGTTACTTAGCAGCAACTAGTTGTTCATCCCTCGACGATAATTATTATCAGTTATTATTATTACTGTAGCCACTACACCAAACTGGTTCATTTTTAGTGTGATCAGCTTCTTAGCAGCAACTAGTTGTTCATCCCTCAGTCCAGCTGTTCACAGGGCCTCTGCATTCCTATAAAATGGCTTCTTCTCTGAAACCGCCACGTAAATGAAGTTGTATTATATGCAAAATTCTCTTCCTTTGGGGGAAAAAAAAGAAAACATACTACAAAGGTGCTCACAAGGAGGCTCACAAATATTTCAAGTTTAGATGTATGTTAAAACTTTATGAATAATGTATGACGCTTGAGAAATGTATTCTTGTGCTGTGCTCTGTGATGTTGGCAGATATAC
>NW_015176019.1:28025-30137 GCF_001447785.1 Gekko japonicus | reverse complement strand
GTTTTCATGTTTCCATATGCCTGTGCTTTATTATGGGAATGGAGTCTGCCCTCATCGCTTAAGGGAATTGGTCTCAGAAGATGGGCATTAAAGGAGGACAAGGTAGAGGTGCCAAACCTATAAGAAAGTTTCCTGAAGTAGAAGCCAGCATTCACCCAATCTTGTATAAAAAATACAAATGATCAGAATGGTGAACATTCCTGCCCAACAATTAGTCCCCCCCCCCCATCTCCAGAAGTAGAGACCACCATACAGGTGGTCAGTGCAGGCCACAACTGACGAGCCGGAGTCTTAAAAGGGAAACAAATGATTTCTCTGAACCCAGTTTTCCTCTATCCTGTAATTTTTCATGGTTCCCAGCTAACTAAGTGCCAATATTATGATTTTTGCATCAAGAAGCTTTTCTATAGACTAGCTATAGAAACCATAATTAAAGCTATAATAAAACCTCTGCATACACATATTTCTATGATAATGGAGTAGAAGTAAAAACAAACAAACATCAGAATGAAAGAAAAAAAAAGAAGCAAAATGACAAATTTCAAATGATATGATTAAAGTGGAAACCAAAAGGGAGAATTTTGTAATATAAAAGAAACGAGACTGCTGGGTGAGAACAATGGTCTCTTTAGCTCTGCTTTTTATCTCTGCTTTGTCCATGGGAAAGAGGATTTCCCTTCATATGACAGCCACACACCAGCTTCTTAGCCTGCTTCCCCCCTTTCCCTCTCAGAGGCCTGACAGATCATATATGTGAGTGATTTTTATTATTGGTTTTATGGTATTGTGCTGTTTGTTAGGTGTGACTTGCACTGCAAACTGCCTTGGGTCTTTCTTGGCAGGAGAAAGGTGTAGTAGAAACATTTCAAAAGAAATAGATAACAAAAATCTACCATCTTGTAACACGGAGGTATTTGTATCACACAAATGATACAAAAGTTCACAAATAAGGCATAGTGACAGTCCTTGCTAATCTTCAGGCAGTAGCCTCAGATGTATACTTTCTCTGTACATGGAAGCTGCATTTCATTTGACAGCCTCTTTGGGTGTGCCTCTTTGGGTGTACCTCTTTGGGTCTCCACTGAGGAGAAAAATGGGGTATAAATGAAGTAGATAAATAATAGATAAATAAACCAGGCTGTTTTAACTGCCTGTAATCCTATTCTCTGTCAAACTTAATTGTTATGAGGGCTGGATCTGACACAAAAGTCACTTTGTCAGGCCAGGCCATGCGTGTCATAAAGTGTAACACCAGGTACCGGAGACATAAACTTAACAAAGGTGGTTTTAGATTCCTCTGTCTGAGGGGCTGGAGCAGATGTGAATCTGAAATCACTCCACTCTCCCATACATAGGACAGATGGGCTCACATTCTAGCTGTATCTGAAGAAGTGAGGAGTGACTCGTGAAAGCTCATGACCTGCCACAGAGTCATTAAGGTGCTACTGGACTCTTGCTCTTTTCCACTAGTAAAGATCTTTCCAAGAGTTGATTTCTGACTGGGCAAAATCCACATGGTGTTAGTTATGATGAAACAGTTAAAAAAGCAAAGGGGGTGGGGTTAGTGTGAAGACAGGCAGCCAGCGAGGTGGGAGGGGAGAGAGGGAGACCTGTTGAACTGGAACATATGGAACCCTAAATGTATTTTAAAATATTTAGCCATCTACTTCCAGTCTTTAAACAATGAAGAGAAGAAGAAGAGATTGGATTTATACCCCCCCTTCACTACCCAAAGGTGTCTCAGAGCGGCTTACGAACTCCTTTCCCTTCCCCTCCCCACAACAGACACCCTGTGAGGTAGGTGAGGCTGAGAGAGCTCTTGACAGAAACTGCTCTTTTTCAAGAACAGCTGTGCCAGAACTATGGCTTGCCCAAGGTCATCCAGCCAGGTGCAAGTGGAGGAGTGGGGAATCAAACCCAGTTCTCCCAGATTAGAGTCCACGCACTTAACCACTACACCAAACTGGCTCATTGGAATCCAATCCAAGTGTTGTAATTCCTAATCAGGGTCTTTTTGAAAGAAAATAAAATCCCTGATAGACATAAAGACATCTAATCTAACCCCCCCCCCCACTTTTCAGAATAAGACAAAATAATTTCCTTTTAATTCCC
>NW_015176019.1:7775-28005 GCF_001447785.1 Gekko japonicus | reverse complement strand
TCTTTCCCTCCTTTTTAACCTGCATGTGTGTAACCAGACGACCCCTACTAATCAGGTCTCAAAGTAAATAGCAAAGCAGGGTGATTTCAATGTCAATTGTGCTTGTCAAGAATCCCCCTACCTCACATGAAACTGTCTGATACTGAATTAGGCCCTTGGTCCATCAAAGTCAGTATTGTCTACTCAGACTGGCAGTGGCTGCCCAGCTTCTCAGGTCGAGGTCTTTCCCATCACCTGCTACCTGATCCTTTTAACTGGAGATGCTAGCTCCTGAACCTGGGACCTTCTGCATGCCAAGCAGATGCTCTACCACTGAACCACACAGACACAAACAGGGTGACAAGCCTAAGAGCGGTGTGTGTGTGTGTGGGAGAATTCCAGCCATGCAAACAAGTTAAAATGCCATTTGCAAAGAAGAATAGTGACTTTCTTCGGAGTTGAGCTCACCTCGCCTTCCCCTCCCAAGATCCCCTAACACAGCAGGCTGATGGAGAAGGAGGTGGAGAGAGGAGAAACCTCATCTGGCTTAGTTAATAGGGAGGGAGGGAGGGGAGCTGTGCCAATCAAAGTCGCCCAGAACTACTCATGTTTTAGAGTGTATTATTGGATCTATATTGGCCCCAGTTTTGTTTTCTTGGTTGTGAGCCTGTGAGGGTGTCAGCATTCCCCAGCTTTCCAAATAAGTGAGCTACAGAAGCACACAGGGCTTCAAGGGGAGTCAGGGGCCACAGGGAAGATAGCCCTGGGTGACTGGCACACAGCTTCAGATGGAAAGACCCCCCCCCATGCTGATTTATTAATCATCAATTTTGTGTGAAACAACATTTCTTTTTCATCCAGTTATACTTCCTATTTATGAGTGGATGACTCTGGATTCTGATATTTAGAGAAGGAATTATGGTGACCAATCATTTTTATGTCATTCTTTGTTTCATCAGCCTCTGCCATATGTGTTCTCAGTAATCATTTTCCTAAGCCAAACAGCCTCAACAGATCTAGCTTTTATTTGTTTGGAAAGTTATCCACACCTTCAATTGATTAAACAGCCCTTTCTTTGATTTTTTGTTCTTTTTGGGAGTGACTACACAGTATTATAACTGTGAATGCTCCACCAATTTCCGTAATGTTTTAAATTATATTTGCTGCTTATTGTAAATCCTTTCCCCAATCGTTCTGTACATTGCTTCACCTGCCTTTCAAACACTACCGCTAGCAGTGAAGAAGCAAATATGTACTTAGTGCTGCTATATACTATATACTGCCAACCTAGCAGTTCGAAAGCAAGAAATTGCAAGTAGATAAATAGGTACCACTTTGGTGGGAAGGTAACAGAGTTCCGTGTGCCTTGGTGTTTAGTCATGCCGGCCACATGACCACGGAAACGTCTTTGGACAGCGCTGGCTATTTGGCTTTGAAACGGAGATGAGCACCGCAACCCTAGAGTCGGATTCGACTGGCTTTCGAGCAAGGGAACCTTTACCTTTACCTTTTTATACTATAGATGTCAGCCCTGGTATGTGTGTAAGGGGGGGATGGTGAATTCTGAAAGCACTCTCAGAGATATGGCACAGAATACCACTTTCATGTACTGACCTTCTGTATTGACCTTCGTATTTGCAGGTGCAAATTCGGATGACTAAATGTATGCCTGTCAGAAGCACGTCCTATTTCAAAGTCTCAGACTCCCTGACTTCCTGATATTGCCATTCATTAAGTGCTTTGACAGTGTGTGAATATAGGATGCCATTCAAGCCTAGACCCTGTACATGATCACACTCTGTGTTACCTTGAGTTTAGCTATTATAGACTAAATTTAGTATTATATATGTAGACTTAAACATTATATATAATACAGACTTTTGATGTCTAGTGTTGTGATAATGCTGCCGAACCTGGCAGTTTAGATCAAAGAAGTGGAATTTGGTGGGTTGGGATGAAAAACAAACAAACATCCTGCCACCATTGTCAGATCTGCTCTAAAATTTACCAGCTTTCTCAGTGTAAAAAGTGCCACCATTGTCAGATCGGCTCTAAAATTTACCAGCTTTCTCAGTGTAAAAAGTGCCAACACACTTTTAAAACAATGGCTGATTGGCAGCCCTTTACATAAACCACCTCTTATTTTTCTCATTCTGCTTTACAGTTAATGAACTCTTATGACCTCAACGTTTTCAAGGAATTAACCACCACACTTTGCTGCCAACTTGTCACACTTCCTAAGTGAGTCTTGATGTGTCAACAAGCTCATTTGAACTAATCCTATCAACGGCATTGTTCAGTTAATCCATTATTCTATTAACATGTTGGTAATATCAAGGACTAGTTATTAATCTGTAGCGCAGTGTGGAAACAGGAGTAGAATCTGGAACATGTGATGATGTGATGAAACCCAGTTTCAAACTCCCAGGTTTTGCAGTCTGTTTCTCCACCCTCAACAATGTACAGATCTGTTGTGAGGATAAAGAATAAATGAGACAGTAGCTATGAGTGCACAGTTCTAAAGGCAGCAAACGGCTTACAATAACAACCAAGAATCACACTGGGATAAGTGGTGTCATGCCTGTGTAAATCTGGGGCTGGCACAGTTGCACCAGCGCAGGGGCCAGAAACTAGCAGAGCCAGGCCTATGCCTGGGGAGAATTGGGGCTTAGTTAAATTCTTGTAAACCCATCCCCAGCACTGGTGTAATGTTATGCCAGCAAAAATGCAGGTGTAAGTATAAACACTCTCACAGAATTCAATGTCCCCACCCCCGTGTTTTGCTGTGCTACATAGCAGTGGTGCAGCTTAGGATACCAATAGAGGATTGGATCCCATTACTCCTTTGGGAGTTGGATCCTATGAATTTCTTCCACTAAACCTTCCTTGAACAGAGAAAGATTTTCTCCAACATAAAATTACTTTTTCTGGTGGAGATAGTCTTCCTCTGATAAAGAACAGCCTGTATTTGTTGAAGGATTTCTCTGTTAGAAGAAGACTTGGTAGAAGGGAGTCATGGGAGTTAATTTAGTGGACGTCAGTAATAGGATCCAACCCTAAATCTGTAGCCCATCACAACACTTCTAAATACAATAAAACCTCCAGCCAGGCTATCTCAGGTACTGGAGAATATAGCTACATCTCTCTGTCCTTACACTGTACTGGTTTTGAGCTCACATATGGGCCAGTTTTGGTGAACAGCCTTCTAGAGAAAGGGCCCTTTGCACAACCAAGGGTGAGAACAGATGTTGTTACTTCATACTGGCCCCGGTCACACGCGCAGGAAACTGCGGGGGAGAAGTGTGGCTGTTTGCCCCGGGGCAAACTAACACGCAGTAAAGTGATCATACCTCCTGTGGAGGTTCTGTGGAGGTACCGTGGAGCTTCCGTGGTTACGGAGAGGCGTCGATCACAACACATGCCTGCGCGCAACGAAGAAGCGCGCGGCGCGGCGAACTGGGTTTCTTTTTTTGTGTACACTACGAATGCGCATGCTCCGTTGAGTGCTTATGCGCAACCACGGAGACTTGGGGAAAAAAAAAATCTTCTTCGCAAGGGGACATGGACGGGCGCCGGATGCCACCGGAAACGCGATCAGACGCCCGCCCTTGCCCCGCAGTTTCCGGAAACTAGTACCTCCGAGGTACTAGTTTTTTGCTCCGTTTTATCGGCGGTTCGCCACAGTTCAACCACGGGAGCTCTACGCTCCCCAGATGTTGCCGTGTGATCGTGCCAGGTAACTCCGCCTCTCTTCCGTCTATTTAGCGTGGCTTCTGCTCCGTGTGAACGGGGCCACTGTTAATACAGCTGCCTCCCACACAATATATACCTCCTGTGTCTTGACTCCGGAACATTTCCTCCCTCAACAGCTGCTGGTAGTGTGTCTCACACAGGGGGCACAGAGTAAGTATGCACAATGCAGACATCCCTCACCTGCTGGCAGAACGTTGATATGATGTCATGTTAACCCATATAAAAGCAGGAGAAACAAGAATACAACTGCTTTTCTGAATGACCACCAGTCCCTACAACTGCTGCTGGTCAAACACTCATACCTTTTGTTTTGCTGAATTTGAGGGCCAAAGTAGATGTGCCAAAACCCTTATGTCTGACATGGGGATGCTGCCAAGAAAAGACTAAAATGAAAGATCTAAGAAAGTCACAAGGGCCCTGTCCTGATTGGGCCCACAGCATGCTGGGACAAAGTGCACTTCTTTCCCTCCCCTCATCATTTCAAGTGTCAAACCGGCTAACCCCCCACCTCATCCCACCGCACTGTAGGCCCGATCAGGATAGGGCCCTCACAACATTTTTGAATCTTTCATTTTAGGCCATAACCTCTAGTTTCACCTTGAGCCCCAGGGAGCAGCTGAAGCATAAACTGCAGACACAATACAATGTAATTCCCTACAAGGGACCAGTAAGTACTGGCTCAATAACTGCACTGAGGACAGCAATTAGCTATGCCAGGCTGGAGTAGTGGTTAAGAGCGGTGGACTCTAATCTGGAGAACTGAGTTTGATTCTCCACTCCTCCACATGAAGTCAGCTGCGTGACCTTGGGTCAGTCACAGTTCTCTCAGAGCTCTCTCAGCCCCACCTACCTCACAGGGTGTCTGTTGTGGGGGGAGGAAGGGAAGGCGATTGTAAGCTACTCCAAGTTTCTTTCAGGTAGTGAAGAGTGGGGTATAAATTCTTCTATGCCAGGACAGCTGTATCAGTTTGAGTGATGTACCAACCTCTGAGATTTTAGGATTCAGTTGCCTAGCACTTGTACATTGCCAATATTCTAACATTATTCATAACAGTAAGCGATGTATGTATCATATCTCAAAACTTGAAATATTAGCAGCTTCCTACTAAACAGGGAAACCAATTAATTCTGAATTGTGAAATGGAGACATATGGAAGGCATCTTTCTACTTATTTTAAAAAGCATTTTTCTTTGAAGACTCATAGATTCACTGTAGTATTCAGTGCTGGAGGATCAAACTGTTTCTACAAAGATGAGAATATGCTTGTTTTTTAACCTCCCAACTAATATGTATTTCAAAAGCATTCAGACATAACCAATGAAGAGCCATTCTGTGTCTCTAGAGATTAATTAGGATTCTTCTGCTGGCTTCTGTGGGTTTTAAACAAAGCAATTCTCACTTCTCGCTTACATTTACAGCTAGAGAATAAATCTTTGGGCATGCAGAAACATTAAAAAAAGAACTACTAACAACAAATTAGAGTTAGGCAAGAAGATTAAACTAAGGAAATTAGCATAATAATTCATATTATATATTTAAATGAACATATACAATAAAATGGTCTTCAAAACTTGAAATGGCAGGTCTTAATTTTCAGCAGAATATAATGTTCCAATTATGGATGTTTGAGTACCCACTGTTTCAGCCTATGTCTGCTTTCTCATCATAAGCAGGGAGCTGACTTTTCATTGGGCAATTTGGCAATTTGTGAATAGCCCAATCTTGTTCAGCGGGCTACTTTCTGTGAATTTAAATGGTATAGTACAGAGCAACTGAGAGCCCTTCACACATGTACAGTCTCATGTAGTCCAATGAGAGTTGTAGTCCCCCCCCCAAGAATTGTCATCATTGTGTAGCTCTGCAGCCAACCATTGACATCAAGAATGAATGAAACAGTCTGCCAGAGATTTATAAGCATGATCTTTTAAAATAAACTTTCTGGTGTTAGTACAAGTCTGTTTTATTGAGTTTAATGGCTGCCAATCTGTTTGGACAGGCAGCATTTCAAGCAAGAGGGGGCAAACAGAATGATCTGTGCACTTGACTAAGAGTTGCCAACTCCAAGTTGGGAAATTCCTGGAGGTTTGTGGGTGGAGCCTGGGAAAGGTGGGGCTTAGGGAAGGGAAGGACCTCAAGGACCTCTGTGTGCTGACCTGCTTAGCAAACAGAGCTCTACCCTGACCCTGCTGCCTGGTACCTTTTCTCTGGTAATCTGTGCTTGCTCCTGAAGCCTGGGACCCAGACCCCTGTATCCGGCACCCGTTCCCAAGCCTTGGAACTGGACCATTGACCCTCCTCACCCTCACCCCTGGACTGGACCTTCAGATCTCTGATTCTGGACTGGTTTGTAGACCTTGCTCCTGTATCTTGCTCCACTTGTTTTCTTTGCATTTGTGTATCCTGGAAACCCCAAGTAGAGCAACAATGCCAGGCATAACCCTGAATATGACAGCCACTTTCTAGGCCTCAACTGGGCCCTTTCCATTGTCTGAAGCACAGCCATGTTTGAATCATTCAGGCCTTTTCTGCCTTTCCTAAAAGCACAGCCTGTCTCTCTGGAAAGAAGCGTATCTTACTGTATCAGCAAGAGATAGCCAGGAGACTTGCTTATTGAACCTGAAGGTCACTTGCTTGTTACAGTAGAGCAAGACCCTCCAGAGGCCTGCCCCAGAAGAACATGCAATGCCAAAAGTCCAGATAAGATCCCAGAAGGGTCAGTCCTGTTCTGTCCTCCACAAACACCTGCAACATGCAGCGAACATGCAGTGAGCATGCAGATATGCAGCACGACCAGGATGTGGGGAACACTTAGCTTGGACAACCCCTTAAAAAAGACCCCTAGAGCAGCATAGGGTTGACCTTCTGCCTATTGCAAGGGGAGCTGCCGCTGGCTGGCCTCAAGAAACCCAGGCATTGTAGTGTGCTAACAAGACAGGTATACCTGATCCCCCCCCCCTCCGCGCCCCCCCCCCCCCCATGTCTCTTGTTTCTCTGTCGCTGATTTTTTTCCCACAGGGGCTGGAAGGGACTTAACCTTTGGGAAAGGAGTTGGTCTTTTGCCTCTTGGGGAGATGATAGGTTTGCTACAGTGCTTTGTTTATCCTGTAGTTGCTCAGTAAACTATGCTTCAACTATGAACTTCTCTCTCTGTTTACTGCACTTTGAGGAACAGTGCGAATCTTTCCAATAGTGCATGATTCTGCCCTCACTGCGACAGAAGCTGCTGTGTAATTTGATCTTTTAGTGAATTCTCCTGGGTTGCAGGGCTAACTGGTGGGACTACTCACTGCAGGCCATCCCTTCAAGGTAGGACAGCTCCAAAGAGCACTAAGACCCTATTTTTCCTAACACACATGCCTCTTGGTGGATCAGGGTGCACATTCAAAATAACATCAGTATGAATGGGAACTTTCGCATTCAATTGATGTAAATAGGGATGCCAGCCTCCAGATGGGACCTGGGGGACCCCTGGAATTACAGTTCATCTCCAGACCACTGAAATCAGTTCCCTTGGAGAACATGGCTGCTTTGGAGGACGGACTCTGCGGCACTTTACCCCACTAAGGTCCCTGCCCTCCCCAGGCTTCATCCCCAAATCTCCAGGAGTTTCCCAACCTGGATCTGGTGACCCTCCCCCTCCCCATGCCCTGCTGGTGGCCAGGGGGAACCTAGCAATCCTACTTGTAAATAGCATTAGGCATTTCAGCTCTAGCAAGAAGAAGCAGGCAATTTATAAAACAATCTGTCCAATAATTATTTGGTACACAGATACTAGTGTTTCAAACCTCCAGGTGGGGCCTGGAGATCTTTCAGAATTACAACTCATCTCCAATCTACAGATAGTGGTTCACCTGGAGAAAATGGCCGCTTCGGAGGGTGGACTCTATGCCTTTACACTCTGCTGAGGTTCCTCCTCTCCTCAAACTCTGCCCACCCCAAGCTCCACCCCCAACTGTCCAGGACTTTCTGAATACAGAGTTGGCAGCATAGTCTTTTATGTCGGCCAGTCTATCCATAACAATTCCACTCCCACAACCATACTCACATTTGAATATGTGGCAAGGTTATTTTTCTATGTCCCCCCCCCCCCCAGAGTTACTGAATGACCCTTTCCGTATCTCAGTGTTAGCATTCTTTTTGCCAATAAAGTACACTCATTAATTTTGTATACGGCTTTCTATACTCTATACTTTCTTTTTATCTACCATTAGAATTACATTGATGTCTAGCTATCTGCATAACTAATTTACCCACATGGGTAGTTTATCCGGTGCTTACACTGGCAATATTGTTTTCCCCAGCATCTTGCTGTTTTGCAAATATTTCTGAACTGGTGATCTTTATAATGCTACCATTGCTGGACATCTTTATCACAAAGGTCTTTAAAAAGTATGAATTGAATACAAATAAAAAAGGTTCTTATATTCAGTTTACAGAATGTTTTGTGTTTCTGTGACTCAGTGTGACAAAACATTGATTCTTCATATGTATTTCTAATGCATAAACATCAGCAAACCATTTATAAACCAGACATCATTCATTTAAGCTGCAATTTTAAACTGAACCTGCTTTAACCTCAGTTCCTGCAGCTAAACAGAAGCCTCCACTATTTATATGGCTACACAGAAGAACAGGAGGCTCAACAGGAGTAAAAGAAATGTCAGTTAGAATAATGATAGGTGTTCGATTCATGTTTCATGCTTCCACTCTTTTTTATTAAAATTATTTTCTTAATGTTTCGCTCGTAGGGTTGCCAGCTGTGGGTGGGGAAATTCCAGAAGAAGAAGAAGAAGAAGAAGAAGAAGAAGAAGAAGAAGAAGAAGAAGAAGAAGAAGAAGAAGAAGAAGAAGAAGAAGAAGAAGAAGAAGAAGAAGAAGAGGAGGAGGAGGAGGAGGAGGAGGAGGAGGAGGAGGAGGAGGAGGAGGAGATTGGATTTATACCCTGCCCTTCACTACCCAAAGGTGTCTCAGAGCGGCTTACAAACTCCTTTCCCTTCCCCTCCCCACAACAGACACCCTGTGAGGTGGGTGGGGCTGAGAGAACTCTGACACAAACTGCTCTTTTTCAAGGACAGCTGTGCCAGAGCTTGTGACTGACCCAAGGTCACATCAGCAGGTGCAAGCGGAGGAGTGGGGAATCAAACCCGGTTCTCCCAGATTAGAGTCTGCACACGTAACCATTACACCAAACTGGCTCTCCTGGAGATTTTGGGGGTGGAGTCTGGTAAGGGCAGGGATTGGGGAGGGGAAGGACTTCAGTGATGTATAATGCCATGGAGTCTACCTTCTAGAGCAGCCCTTTTCTCCAGAGGAAATGATCTCTGTTGCCTGGAGAGCAGCTGAAATCCCTGGAGTTTGGCAACTCTAGAAACACTCCTGTTGTTGGAAACAAGAACAAAGTTGAGTTGCAGAATAAAATTATCCTTTGGCTGAGGCAGGAAGGGCTTCTGCACCCTTTTGCATACACGTTGCCTTTCCCCACAAAATTTCAGCAAGGCTTACCCCCCCCACTCCGTTATTGTGGGTTCTGGGGCTCCAGGGTGCAACGAGGGCAGCCATGCAGCTGGTGTCCTGCAGACTGCATGGCTAGGCTGGGGGTCGGGCTCTAGTGTGGACAGCTGAATGCTGCCCGCCCCCTTCTGCATGCACAGATCACACCGGGGTTGGTCTGGAGGTGGGCAAACCTGGGGGCCTTACCTGCCTCACCCTCCTCTATTTAACATAATGCCACCCAATCCTCTGCCTTGGATCTCTGCAGCTTTCCTACCCACCCCTCCTGTGCGATATGGTTGTTACGGAACAGTGATTTGTGGTTTTCATTACTGTCACAGCTTTGGGCAGTTGGGGCATAGGACGGATCCTTTTGGTTAGGGAGGCGGTGCCCGCATACCTGCATCCCACGGTTCGACTCCCTTAAGGAATCTTGGGAAGAGCCTATTCAGCAGCATGCCCAGCTCGGGAGCTGTCAGCGGGGCTCTCAACACCAGGTGGCAAGGGAAGCATGCAGTGGCCAGCACCCACACGGCTCCCTGAGGTTTGCCAGTTCCTGGTAGCATCCCAGCAGATAGGCTGGGGCTGTGGGGTTCATTGGATGGCAGGCAGGTTGCCTGATGCAGGATCCATCCCTATGCTGTGCCAATGCTCCTGCGGCATAATCAATACAAGTTGTGGCCGCTTTATTTCTCCAAATCTATATGGTGTGTTTTATTCCCTCACCTGCGCCCCTCAATGGGTCCACAAGAGACAGTTCCCTCCCCTTTACAGTTGCTGTGATTATGCCCATGGATTCCACATGCTGTGAAAACTGTGGCATTTCTGGAAGAGCTGCCCCGCAAAAGAACAGACCCTCTAGAAAACCTAGTGATCAAAAAATGAGACAAAAGGACCTCCCCCCAATCAACAGTGCACCTAAACATCTGGAAATACATAAAGAATTACAATTCTAGGATACCAACGTCTGGCTCCACAACCACAATCAAAACATTTTGTTGTTGTTCAGTTGCACAGTCGAGTCCGACTCTTTGCGACCCCATGGACCAGATCACGCCAGGCCTTCCTGTCTTCTGCCGTCCTCTGAAGTTGGCTCCATTTCATGTTCGTTGCACCTATGACACTGTCTATCCATCTCATCCTTTGCCGTCCCTGTCTTCTTTGACCTTCAATCTTTCCCAGCATCAGGGTCTTCTCCAGAGAGTGCTCCCTTCTCAATTGGTGGCCATACATGACTACTGGGAATACCATTGCTTTGACCATGCAGACTTTATTACACGGCAAAACAGAAACCTTAATTATTTTACATTATAAACATGGATACATAAAGCTGCTTTTTAGGGTTGCCAACTACAGGTTAGGAAATTCCTGGAGGTCTTCAGCAGGGTATAATGCCTTCAAGCCCTACCGTCCAAAGAAGTCATCCTCTCCAGGGGAACTGCTCTCTGTAGTCTGGAGATGAACTGTAATTTCAGGAGATCTCCAGGTCCCACTCAGAGGTTGGCAATACTTTGCTTTATACTGAGTCAGACAATCAGTATCAGCAATCAGTATTTCCTGCTCTGACTGTCAGAGGTTCTCTAGGGTCTGTGGTCAAGGTGTTTCACATCACTTCTTCCACATCCTTTTAACTGTAGATGCTGGGTACTGAACCTGGGGCGGATGTTCTACCTACCTCTGAGTTATGGCTTCTCTCCCTAGGGGGACAAGTTGTATGAATTTCACTTAAACTGGGATTTAACTAACTGTGAACTTAAATCCCATTGATTTCAGTAAGGCTGAGATACATTTAGCTGTGTGACAAAATAGAACTTTATATCTTTTCCCACAGTCCTCTGAGACACAATTTTTCCCTCCACTAAGATCAGAAGTGAGCTTCCACTTCAGATTAAGGCAACTATAACCCTGTCACAAAATGGCCAGAAGAAGTTTCAAACAGAAAGTTTCACGAAAGTCCAGTGTAGTTTATGTGTTATTCCAAAGCAGTAGTTTGCCTTCCATTAGACATAGTCCAGTCCTCCCATCCTTGCTAGGTATACAATGTAGTGTTTTTTGTGCAGCTCAGTCATTAAGTAATATGTTGGAAACAAGTAATTTTAATAATGCAATAAAATAGTTATGGTGCTTTACAAGGATAGAAACATAAACTGTCTGTGCCTTAAAAATTCTGCTATGCCTATTTATTTAACCAATGCAATGGCTGACAGAAAGAACTAATTATGGACCATAGATTGGTTTTGCACTTATTAGTTATGAGTGAATAAATGCTAACCATTTAGCTTACTCTGATTCTAATATATCATTCTATTTTGTCTTATGCACTTAAAATGTAAACGTAAGTCTCTACCAGATCTAGATCTAAAAATTTCACCCATTATAGTCATGGAAGGGATCATTCTAAGAAAAATGAATCATAATGTCATTCGGTTTAAGTGACAATCCATAAATAGTTCATATAATTTGTAATGGAATTGGACACCATGCACTGGAATGGCCAGTCCTGTTGAAAGCCTGTGAAAGCCAGCAAACATAGAAAAGATTCTCAAGAGCTTATCCTTCTGGGTCCACTTGCCTAGGCAAAAGCCCCATTTAATAGACTCGCATAGGATTGTGAGTACATGCTTAGCATGGCACTGTTGACCCCCTAAAGAACAGAAGTAAGATAGATGGAAGGATGTAGAGCTCAGAGAGCACTGGCAGGTTGCAACACCAACCATCAGAGGACTTCACAGATTGGTGACTTTCCTTCTTCCCCTTCTGCTGCAGCCCATGGAACTCTCCCGATTGTTCCTGGGAGTCAGCTGACCCTGGGAAGCAGTAAAGGGCCAAAAGTCAGCAGTCTGAATGGGGAAGGCATAATCAGCAGAAATCACCACCCCCTCCTCCACAAATGCCATTCCGCTGGAGAAGCTGCACGGTTGGATACAGGTCACTGTGTAAAAAAAAAAGGAATTGTGGAACAATTCACAGATATATATAACATTTTCTGTCAAGCTGACACAAATAATTAATGGATTCCTCTTCCTTTCACACATCCTACTTCTCTCCTTGATAACTGGGTTTCAAGATGGGAGAAGAGTTGGATGTGTGAGTTTGCACAAAACCTATCTGTTAGATCGCCGCTAACAAAGAGTCGGAGAGTGATTTCAGCAATAGTGATCAGCTTTATTGCAGGTATGAACAAGTGCTTGAAATAAGTCATAACCAGAACAGTTTAACATTGGGAGCTAGGCTCCTTTTAAACATTCCGGGGCTAATGTAGCCACGCCTATTTACAATAAACAACCAATGAGGTTGTGCGGATAACGTCCAATGAGAGTTCTTCCCTCGCAGGGAATTGGCACAGTTCTGATTGGTCGCTGTTGTGGAGTGACCAATAGTAAGTTAGCTCGGAGGACCAATAGTAAGTTAGCTCGAAGCTTAACATGGAGAGTCATGTGGCCATTCACGCAAGCCTTTTCGAACACACCACACTATCTTTCTGAGTCCTTGCTGTAAACATTCTAACTGGGTGCTCTGTTTTCAATCGATGTGTTAGAAATAATGTTTGATTATTTGTTTCTTGCAACAGTGAAACAACCAGCAATTTACCACACTTTACTCTGGTGGTAAAAAAGATAACTGGCAACTTATTCAGAAACCCTAGATGCTGATGCAACACAATGCCAGCATGGCACCCAGGGGCTTGGGCATGATAGGCAGCTGGATGTCACCTGGTGGCCCAATGGCCTTACCCCAACACCTGGGTTGGGCCAGTCCAGTGGCAGAAGGCCTGCACCCTGCCCACAGGAGGTGAGAGAGTCACTGCCTGGCCTGCTCAGTCCTGTATGAGGCAAGGGAGCTACTGCCCAAGACCCATGTGAGCCCTGCATGGATGAAAAGAGCCACCACCTGAGCTATGGGTGAGGTAAGGGTGGTGGCACCCACCCAGCGTAAGTCAAAGGAGGCAGGGCCCAGCTCACAGGAAGCATGGGAGGTGGCACCCAGCCCACTCAAGAACTGTATGGAGCAAGGGAGGCAGCACCTGGCCTGCCTGAAGCAAGGGAGGCAGCACCTGACATGAGGGAGCCATCCCTGGATCACTCAAGCCCAGCACAAGGTGAGGGAGGTGGTGTTCTGTCCACCCAAGCCCTGTGGGGCTGAAGGAGGCAGCAACTGGCCAGTTGGGTAGGCAGGCTGCCTCTATTCTTGCCTCCTCTTTGGGAGGGTGGGACTGCGGCAGGGGCAGGGACAGGCTGACTGCCTCCCCCCCTCTCCTTCCTTAAAAGGGCCAGGCCAGGGTGGTGTGTGGCCCTTGTCCAGTCTGCCCCGATGGCACTGGTGTAACTCCTTTGTATCATAAGCTTCTCAAGCACGTAAGAGAAATGACAAAAAAGACCAAACTTCAAATATCTGTGTGCATAGGAAATACATTGGTATGCATAGTGACACCCTTCCTACCTATCATTCACAGAGCAGCATGCTTACACTGTCCTCATGTAGGCAGTACATGGAAACAGCCAATCAAAGCATGTCAGCACTGGCATGCCTCCCTGACATCACTTTGCCCCATCTAATCACAGAACAGATTAAGGGACCAAACAAAGGAAACACGCCATCCTCCACTGTTGGGAGGACTGTAGTATGCCAAAGAGGAGCCCTGTAGGGCAGAAAGGTGGCTTTGTTTTTTAATGAAATCAATTGAAGCATTTATATTGAGACTTTTCAGACTGCCTGTGTATTCCGTATCAGTAACTGGTTACTAACTCCCCCCCCACCCCGTCATTTCGGACAGACCCATTTTGGCTGCTAGTGGAATTTATTTACCATTTCATACAATCCGGGTTTTCTCCTGTTGGTGAAGCGTGTCTGAGACATTGTTGACAAAAACGACTGTCTTCCCATTTTCAACTCCTTGTTTTTCTGAATCACTATGGTACGCTGTATGAAATGCCCACTAGTGCTTCCTGCTTTGCTGCTTCCCCCCACCCTTTTTTGCTGCACATGCGATCTTCCTCAGAGGTTGTTTTAAAATGTTCTATTGGGAGCACTATGGTGCTGAAACAGGACCAAAAAACCGGTGTCATAGCCAGCATCACTGAGATGCCTGGACTCCACTAAGACACACTGAGATACATGCAATCACGACTGTTGTCACCTGGAAACATCAGTCACACCAATCACTGAAGCCCAAAGCTCCCGCTTAAGGCCGCCGTCCAATGAGCTCCTTGTTTCCAGGTGACAGCAGTCACAATTGCATGTATCACAATCTATCTCCATGGAGTTCAGTCATCTCAATGGGATAGCTATTGCGCTGATTTGCTATCCTGTTTCAGCACTCCTAACAGAACATTTTTTTAAAAAAACCTCAGAGGAATATCATGGGCAGGGAAAAAGCAGCACAGTTTGAAATGGCCATAACACTTCAAGGATGGCTCATTAATGAGAAGAAAATTACTGTGTGAAACCCCCATTCCTGTATTGCTTAAAAGATGACAGGCCAATAACCAATAGCATCCAATTTAGAAAGGTAATGTGAAATGCCTTGTTGACACCAGCATTTTCATTGGCACCTGGACATGGGCTGGGGGGGGGAGAGGTTACAATGTCAACTGGCTCCTCCTCCTCCTCCGCCTCCTCCTCCAACATTCCCCTGGAACCTCCTATTGTTGATTATTCCGAAAAAACTCGTGTGTGTGTGTGTGTGTGTGTGTGCATGTGGTTTTTGCTCCTGAATTCTGCACTCATTCATAATGACAAGCAAGGCAGACAATTAGAGCAGCTTTTCTAGAATATGAAAATCTGTTCTGTTTGTGTTTCGAAATCCTTGGAATTCCCCATCTTCAGTAAAACTGATCTATTCCCTCTCAGATGATATTTAAAAAAAACCCATCTGTGTTAAGCAAGGCTTGATTCAGATAGGAAGCTGAATATTCCCAGGAAGGCATTTTTAATCTAAATTAATACAAATCATTTCATTTAAAAACTAAAATTTGCGAGCAGGAAAAAAGCCAGTCATTATTGTAAAATATCATTGCTAATACAGCTGTAGCCTTCACAGGTTTACTTTTGTGGTTTATTACTGGTGCAGGGGAAAACGTGTGTGTGGGGGGGTGGCGGCATGGAGGCGGAATAAACGGCAAATGTTTTCCAAACCAATCTCTACTGGCACATGCTGTTAGCCAACAAGCAGCATTTCCCAAATATTTTTTATATTGGTGAATGGGTGGTAACACTTATTTTCCTATTCATTCATATAAAAAGGTGACAAAAGCAACAAAAGGCGCTCTGGGATTAAGGGCACTGCTGTCCGCAATCAATTATATGTCTACAGCAGACAGTTCCCAGTTAGGCACCTGTTTTAAAATGGAAAGCTTCAATGTGTTCCTCTCTAAGGAAGTGAGAGGGAATGGGGAGAAAAATCAGTGAAACAATAATTTTCTTGAAGGTCAGATAGGGCATCTTATTATTGTTCTTTGCTCTTTCTCCCTCACTGATTGCCTCTGAATAGAAAATCAGAGTAAATTACAATAGTAAAATTAAAAATTGCTCTCACAGATAAATCTTCATTGATGTTATAATCTGGTAAAGAGCTTCCAATATTTCTGGATTTGTGTGTCCTCAACCAGCAATTGAAATCAGTCTTCTATTTGGAAGAGATAGAATAATTGTGTGTGTGTGTGTGTGACAAATTCTTTATCTGAGTGCTCATCATGCAGAAGGATGGGAAGATGAAAGACTTAGGGAGCTGGATGCTTCTCTTGATTACAATGAACCTTACCTTGCCCTGCTATTAATTTCCTCTTTCCAAGCGCCTATCTATTAATATATGAAAATGCAGAGAATGTGAATCAGAATTCTCTCTAGATCCCATCTCTTGGATCCTGCTTTTTGCTGAAGAACGAGCAAAAATAGTTCAGATATTTTATTACTTGCCTTTCTGCCCATCACATTGCTAAGTATGGTTAAAGGCTAAAATTGGAGTATTGCCCATCATGGTCAGTTTTTATTTTTAATCCAAGCCATCAAGGGCTGGTAAATTACAAGAAGGGTAAAGCTACAGCAAATAAAATATATAAATAAATATATAGAAATATTTATTACATGGTGTACACAATAGTAAATAGTAGTAAATTACAATAGTGAAATTAAAAATTGCTCTCACAGGTAAATCTTCATTGATGTTATAATCTGGTAAAGAGCTTCCAATATTTCTGGATTTGTGTGTCCTCAACCAGCAATTGAAATCAGTTACCATGTGAAGGGATCCATGGTGTGTTTTATAAGCTTACATCACATCACACAATATATGAGATAGCAACACCTCGTCAGGATTGATATATATTATTTTCTGGATTGTTATTTTAAAGTATGTATTATTGAACACTGAGGAAGGCCCTTGAGGCCAAAATGCATATGATCTTGTGTTGGTCATTCGACATGTTCATCAACTTTGTATGGGACATTATTACAGCTTATGTAAAGCTTGTTCTGACTCTTAATGCAACCTGATATTCAGGCCCTATGTTTTTAATTTTACTATTATGTACACCATACAATAAATATTTGTTTTGATATTATTGTATTTGTTGTAGCTTGATCCCTGTAGCATTTTCAATAAATTTCGGATTGAGTTTGTTTTCCCCTTCTTCTTTGTTTGTCTGGTAAATTTCAGGAACAGGTTTGCTAATGCCTCCTTGGAGTAAGTAAACTATTGCCAGTGTTAAAAGTGGCAGTGCGGCTTCTGTTTAGAATTGCTGGATAAGCACATAAATTCATAGGACTGCCAGGGCTGACATATCCATTAGGCATAGTAGGCACAGTGCCTGAGGCCCACAATACTTTTAGGGACCCCCCCAAAATGTTTTAATTTCTTTTAAAATCAGAAGAAAAAAATGAACTTTTAGGGTCCACGGAAATGTATTAAATTTGCCTAAAACAGGAAAAAATAAAATGTCAAAGTATTTAAAGTTATATCAAAATAATTTTTAATATTGATCTCTCTCTCTCTCTCTCTCTCTCTCTCTCTCTCTCTCACACACACACACACACACACACACACACACACACACACACACACACATATGACCTGGCCAGTTTTAGACTAGTATCCGATCTGCCTTTTTTGAGCAAGATGATTACCATAGGATGGCAGGGCATTTCTTCGTTCCATGAACATCTCAGTCTGGCTTTGTGCCTAGATTTGTGATGGAGATTGAGCGGGTAGCCCTAATGCATGCTCTATGTCTACAGACCGACAGGGCACACTAATCCTTTGAACTTCTCAATATCCTTTAATACAATTGATCATGCTGGGATGCTACAGCCTCACTGTGTATTGCTGACTGCAGTGCACACATATTATTGGTACACATACGATGACTGGTATTGAGGAATGGGACAAGAATACCAATTATTCCCCTTCTTCCAATCAACACCAGTGACTTTGGTCACAAGGGTACAAGCAAAATGTTTGCCTTTCTCTTTACTCCAGCAGCAGCGTGGATAGATTGGTGCGCATGTATATCATTAAATTTGATTCTGCCCAATTTGCAGTATGCTAGAATAATGTTTTCCCCTTTGTCTCCTAGCTGGGGAATGGAACAGCACATATCAGGAGCCATCACTTATGTGGAATCCAACCCCTCCCCAAGTTAGTGAGCAGCAAAGTAATTGACATAACCAATGCTTTGGAATGACAGACCTATCTGCATAATTCTCTGTACAGGCATGATCTGTGGGTAAATTGATAACATTCCTGTCAGTTATACATCTTACTTTTTGCACTCACTTTTCCTCTGTGAACTAAAAGTCAGCCTGGAGTCAATAACAGACATATCTGAAGATCTTTGAATATAACTAACTGCCATTATTTGTTTAGTTTTGATAAATTATAATAAATACAATAAAAAGGAACATTTGGGGTTCAGGATTTGATTAGCATATTTATTATATAATGCCTAACTAAGGTACAAACTTAATCAATGAGATATAGACCTTGAAAAGGCTCCTAACATAGCACAAAATCATTTGTGCCTGACCAAAACTAAACCCAATTTAGCTTATTTTAGGCAGGCCTATTCTGAACTAAGCCTTAGAAATAAAGTTGCCAGCTGTAGGTGAGGGAATACCTGGAGATTTTGGGGGAGGAGGCTGGGGAGGGCAGAGTTTCGGGAGGGACCTTAGTAGGATGCAATGCCGTAGAGTCCACCCTCCAAAGAAGCCATTTTCTCTAGGTTAACTGATCTGTGTTATCCAGAGATCAGTTGAAATAGTGGGAGATCTCTAGGCCAGGGGTGTCAAACATGTGGCCTACGGGCCAGATCAGGTCCCCGGAGGGCTTCTATCGGGTCCGCAATGGAACTGGCTGTCTTCTGCTTCTTCTTCCAGTTCTGCTGCTGCTTCATCATCGTAGGTTTGCAGCTTACAGATACACACCTGAAGAGCATACTCAAGATTGCAACAGCACCAACATTTTGATGCAATAATTCAGAGCAAGTGTCAGTTTTCAGACACTGTTAAATAAACAAAATTTTGCAAGAGTGCTAATGTTTTAAGCATGTTTTTATTTTAAGTAAAAAAAACACCTTTGTGTTTGTGTCCTTTAAAAAGTTTATATCTTCGCTACCTGGCATTACATTTTATGACACACATGGCCCGGCCCAACAAGGTCTCATTTAGGTCAAATCCGGCCCTCATAACAACCTTTCTGGCAACCCTACTCAGAAAGCTTGCTCATCGCTCATGTGAAACTCAGTAGCAACTTAAATTATATACTTTGGGCAAATTTGTGCCCTAAGTATTTTACTCTTGCTGCTGCTGCCAAGAAGAAGAATTACATACCTTCTATGCTCCTAATCCAGAATACCAATATTTGTAACATACAAGGGATGTCACTGTGCATAATCAGGAAAGTATGCATATACTAGATATGCATGAGTGAAGTAGGCCTGTTTCTTAATTCTCTATGGGGAAGCATAGAATAAGAAAGCAATCCCCCCCCCATTGCTTCGTCATTCCTTTTCTAATGGAAGCTGTACACTTAGGCTTTATACCTGATGGACACACAAATGATAAGGGATCTCAAATTATAATGGATTGTCAACTCTAGGTTCAGAAATACCTGGAGATTTGAGGGTGGAGTCTGGCAGAGTGGGGTTTAGGGAGGGGAGGGGCAGGGCCGGCCCCAGCTTATTTTGCATCCTAGGCGAGGATCCCTTCTGGTGCCCCCCCCGTGCACCCACCATTTTTCAAAAATAAATGCATTTTAGGAAGAATGAAAAACACATATAATCAAGAAACTCCCAGAGTACAGGGCTGGGTGCAGTTCGGCACCCCTAAGGGCCAGCCCGCTCTGATTCTACGTTCATCCTCGTGTATTCAGGGCAGCATCTGAATACACTACAAATCCCTCCCCCCTAAGCAAAAACACTCATGAACAATCGTAATCACTTAGGTAGGTGGGTGCACGTCTCGTTCTCTGTGACCTACGAGGTGGATCAGGCTCAGGGCACCTTTCCGTCAGTGGCACTCCATAGGACTCTGGGACCGCAGAGTCAGGAACACTTCCATCCGTTACTATAGGTTCGAGAGTAGGGGTCTGCCCTGCCTCTGGAACAGCACTGATGCCCTCAGGCCCGTCAGTACTCGCCTCCTGGAGAGGTATTGGAAGGTCCTCGGGGGTCTGTGGACGCAGCTGGCAGCGCGTTGGGTCGGTCAGTCGCCCACCGTTGCCTCAACTGGTCTATGTGCCTACGCCACTTGCGACCATCAGCAAGCCGTACCACATACATTCGTGACCCTATAACATCAACAATAGTGGCTGGTAGCCACGAGTGACCACTTGCATAGTTTTTCGCATATACATTTTCACCATTTACATACGTTCGGACCTTTGGTTGTTCGCTCTGCGGTTGTGGTTTTAGGTCATTGAGGTCTGGGTGCAACCTATCTAATAGTGTTGCGAGCCTCCGGCCCATCAGCATTTCGGGCAGACTACGGCCTGTTGCCGAACAAGGGGTGACATGCT
>NW_015176019.1:7336-7574 GCF_001447785.1 Gekko japonicus | reverse complement strand
CGTTATCAGACAAAAACTTCCCGAACTCTTCAGAGGTGAATTGAGTTCCGTTATCACTCACCAATACATCCGGTATACCATGGGTTGCGAATAGGCGCCTCAGCACATTGATGACGGACCCGGAAGTAGTCGAGTGCATGTGCGCAACCTCTAACCATTTTGTATACGCATCAACAATTACCAGGAACATTTGCCCCTGAACTGGCCCCGCAAAATCGAGGTGGAGCCTCGACCAAGG
>NW_015176019.1:7120-7317 GCF_001447785.1 Gekko japonicus | reverse complement strand
ATTTCGGCATCGAGCCCAGGCCACCACACATAACCTCGGGCTAGTGCCTTCATGTGGACCATTCCCGGGTGGCCCTCATGTAGTGATTTCAGCACTTTTTTTCGTAGGATGTGAGGCACCACTACCCGGTTCCCCCACAGTAAACAGCCCTTTAAAACTGACAACTCATTTTGGCGCGCTTTGAATGCACGAAATTC
>NW_015176019.1:6487-6632 GCF_001447785.1 Gekko japonicus | reverse complement strand
CTTGGGGCATTCTGGATCGCTTTTACCTTGTCATCGGTGGGGTGTACTCCATTTTGGTCGACTCTGAACCCCAGGAACTCCACACTCTTAACACCGATCAGACATTTTGACTGCTTGACTTTCAAGCCGGCTTTGCTAAAGCGCT
>NW_015176019.1:6187-6300 GCF_001447785.1 Gekko japonicus | reverse complement strand
AATTGTCTGGGCTTCAGCAGCTTCCTTGGTCACCGGGAGCTGCTGGTATGCCTGGGCAAGGTCAAACTTTGCAAAAACCTTCCCGCCCCCTAACGATGCCAAGACATGGCTAA
>NW_015176019.1:4171-6166 GCF_001447785.1 Gekko japonicus | reverse complement strand
ATACGCACCGATCCGTCCGGCTTAACAGGGGTCACTATGGGTGTTTCCCATTTACTGTATGGGACAGGCTCTAACACACCCTGCTCTATGAGCTTGTCCAACTCCGCTTCGATCCTGGGTCTCAGGGGGATAGGAACCTTCCTATATTTGAGGCGGACTGGCCTCACCGCAGGATCAAGCTCAAACGCCACCGGGGGCCCAGTATATTTTCCCAGACCACCCCCAAACACATCCGGGAATTCACTGTACAGTACAGCCCATTTATTTTTTACCACATTATTGATACCAGAAATAGCAATACCAAGTGGTTTGAACCAATCAAGCCCCAACAAATTTACTCTGTTCTCCTCAGCAACCAACAAGGAAGTTAAATAAACAAAATTTTGCAAGAGTGCTAATGTTTTAAGCATGTTTTTATTTTAAGTAAAAAAAACACCTTTGTGTTTGTGTCCTTTAAAAAGTTTATATCTTCGCTACCTGGCATTACATTTTATGACACACATGGCCCGGCCCAACAAGGTCTCATTTAGGTCAAATCCGGCCCTCATAACAACCTTTCTGGCAACCCTACTCAGAAAGCTTGCTCATCGCTCATGTGAAACTCAGTAGCAACTTAAATTATATACTTTGGGCAAATTTGTGCCCTAAGTATTTTACTCTTGCTGCTGCTGCCAAGAAGAAGAATTACATACCTTCTATGCTCCTAATCCAGAATACCAATATTTGTAACATACAAGGGATGTCACTGTGCATAATCAGGAAAGTATGCATATACTAGATATGCGTGAGTGAAGTAGGCCTGTTTCTTAATTCTCTATGGGGAAGCATAGCATAAGAAAGCAATCCCCCCCCCATTGCTTCGTCATTCCTTTTCTAATGGAAGCTGTAGGCTTAGGCTTTATACCTGATGGACACACAAATTATAAGTTGTTAAGTCCGTGCTCAACAAAATAGCCAGAGAGTGATTTCAGCAAAACTCAGGTTTGTTCAGCTCGACGATCAACTTCTCTGACACGGTACAACTTCTCTGATAGCCCGAACCAGCCAGCCCATTGTTGCTGTTCGGTATTTAAACATTCCGGGCTAATGTAGCCACACCTATTATACAATTATCAACCTATCAGGTTGTTCGCATAATAGCCCAATCACAAGCGTTCCCACCACAGACAGTTCAAATGTGATTGGACACAATACTTTCAGCGCGAATCCTTGCCGACGTCTGAAGCTTAGCATAGCTTCTCTATGGGATGATTCTACGTTCATCCTCGTGTATTCAGGGCAGCATCTGAATACACTACATAAGGGATCTCAAATTATAATGGATCGTCAACTCTAGGTTCAGAAATACCTGGAGATTTGAGGGTGGAGTCTGGCAGAGTGGGGTTTAGGGAGGGGAGGGGACTTGGCAGGGTATAATGCCACATAATCAACAGGAAACCCCAAGCCATCACGTCTGACTGTGGTGGTGAGTACATGTCTAGATCGGTGCAGGCATTCCTAAGGAAACATGGAATCTATAATGGACATGGTCAGATGCATTCTAATTGACTCAGGCCTTCCCCACAGGCACTGAGAAGGACCTCAGATGCTCATTGTGGGCCAACAAGGGAGTCCCAGCTGAGAAAATAACATCCTCGCAAAAACATTGCTACCACATGAACCAATATCATGGGCTGAATTACAGCACATGCCTGAACCAGAAGAAAGCATGTGAAGGAAAGCAGAACAAGAAGACTTAGATGCACTGCATAAGAACAACACATAGACTCTCACTGAACTACCTAAGGGTAAGAATTTTTTGTAATATACTTCTTGTGAGATTTATTTACTGCACTCAGTATCATGCTTCTGTGACTAGGCAAAACTGCTGTATTAACCAAATATCCCAGCAGATATATGATTACTGATCACCCTTCTAAAGAAAGAATATATACTCAAGGTAAATCTTTACAAGCTCTAACAGAAGCAATCAAATATCATAAAAGGACTACAAGG
>NW_015176019.1:0-4149 GCF_001447785.1 Gekko japonicus | reverse complement strand
AAACACAGCAGCACAATATGAAGTCATGCTAGGAAAAACTGAAACATCAAAGCAGCAAATGAAATCGTCTAGAGGTTTCCAGACCTCCCTAAGCTAAAGAGCTCTCCCCCCCCCCAGATTTTTGTTGTTTCAGTAGAAATGGATCTCTCAGGCGGACACCAATGTGCAGTCCTACACAGACATTTTACAACAGTCAGAAGACAGAGGAAGATGGAGAAAATGCTAGAGACTGGACCACAGCTAATTTATTTTTATTTTATTTATTTATTGCATTTTTCCCCCGCCATCCCCGCGAACGGGCTCAGGGCGGCTTAAACGGGGGCACAAGCCCATACATAAAAACAATATAAAACATTAAAAGCTATTAAGTAACAACAAAGACAAATAAAGTGCTCCATACAACAAGATGGTCTCTGAAAATGGTATCGATCATTTCATTAGGGTGAAATTGTCCTGTCGATGGTCCAAGCCAGGCCAGCAGCATCAGTGCCATGCAGAATTATGGCAGTTCTTCCGGGGACCACTCCCAACCCCATTGTTCCAATGATGGTAATAATAGAGGTGGCAGAGGTGGCGGCTCCTATATAAAAGCCTGGCAGAAGAGCTCCGTCTAGGAGCTCGTTCCACCAGGTGGGGGCCGCCACTGAGAAGGATCTGGCCCTGGTCCCAGCAAGCTTTGCCTCCCGGGGGCCTGGAATCACCAGGCGGTGTTGTGTCCCCGAAAGTAATTCATATTGATCCTAAAAAGCAGAAAGAATTGAAGAACTAACTGTATTCACACCAGACCATTACCAAAAGGTAATTACCAAAAGGTGAACATTTAATCAAAGTCACAATTAGTGTTTACTAATTTTAGTAGTTGAGCCTGCTGCTCCTGTTCTTTGGATTTTCTGCTGAATAGGCATGGGGAGCAGGAGAGCTTGGTAGCTCTTGTTATCTTGTGTTACTATAGACAGTTATGTTCATATTGGTCCATTGTTAAATAGGATGGCAAGAAGTCTTACACCTGCAAATGCAAGCTATTTTTAAAATGATAGGTTCATTAATTTCTTTTTTGGTTTCTGGACTTTAAGCCATATACTAGTACATGACTCCAACGTATTTTTTGCAACTATGCATACTATAACTCCTGCCAACTGGAATGTTAACATTTTCGCTTTCTATTAAGAGCCTCCAAACAAAGAATAATTGACTGTGTGTGACATTCTGTGAATGTTTCCTGGTTCAGAATGTGTGCACACACCTGCCCAGCAAGTCAAAAAATTACAGAATATTTCATACTTATTTTGAGTGTGCTGCTGTAGCTCTGTGGATAATTACTTCTATCTATACTTTATAGTATTGTTAAGTCAGAACTTTTTGATGTTTCTAAAGTATCTGCAGCCAAGAGACCCCCACACAGTCGGGCTAAATTCTGGTAGTGTGGATCACTTTAGTTTCTATTTCTTCCCATCCATTCTTCATTGGAACAACTACTTTGCAAGACAGATAAGTATTGCCCATCATCACCCTCACCTGCTAATGCAACTGTGCTTATTTTAATACTGTATTTCTAGGGAACTTGATTGAATGTGTGAGTGCATCAGTATTGTTTGTATGGGATTTATTTTCTTAAGTAAAAGACTTATATTTTAACTACAACAGCCTTGTTATCCTTCTCTGGTAACCCTTGGTGGGAACAGGACCTTGGTATAGTTGGCAAGGACCCATTTATAAACTGCCAATTGCTGTAAATAAAGCAATTCGGCTAACATCACGGGAGGGACAGGGCGCCTGGTAAGGCAGGGGCGCCTTTGCCTCGGGCCACAGAGGCAGTGGCAGCAGTGGGAGGGCACCGGGGTGGGGCGATCAGAGTGGCCTTGCACCACCACTGCGGTCCAGCCAGCCAGCCAGTCGGGGTCTACAGTGGCCACGAAGGAAGAGGAGGTTGGTTCTCCTGCCCTGCGCCCTCCAGTAAGCAGGGGGGCTGGACTGCGAGCCTTGGCCCATTGAGGCGGGGGCGAGGATGGGCGAAGCTGGGCGGCTTGGTCCACCAGGGCCTCGACCACGTGGGGGGGCAGCCTGGGTGCCTTTGATGAGCCAGGGTGGGAGAGGACAGAGATGGGGGCACACGGCCAGGTGGTCGAACTTGCGCTCATTCCGCAGGGGTGGGACGAGCCTGGGTGGCTTGGCCCGGCGGAGCCTCCATCCGGTGGCACTGGTGGGGGAGGGCTGAGGACAAGCGACCCATGCCCGAACGGCCAGCCTAGCATTTGTTGTCTTCACTCCCACAATGGGCCTTTTTCCTAGTATTTAAATAAATAAGTGTTACAATCTCTTCGACTAAGCCTATGGCTTCAGAACAATTAATGATTCAAATGTGCATTTGAAAAAACACACCAGAATCAACCCTCAGTTCCACTGTTATAACTAACTTATTGGTATTTACCCCAAAATACCTTATTGGTATTTTTCGGTATTTTTAAAGCCGGTTACCAAATGGGGCTCAATTTTGGCTATCCAAAATGGCCAAGCACTGAAAATCCTGAAAATATTTGGGATTTTTGGACCATCAGATAGCCAAACTTAAAGGGTGTTTAAAGGGACTGTGCTCCCTTTAAATGCCTTTTCCAAGCGACATGACTCCGTGGCAAGTTTAACCACAAGGCATTTAAAGGGCCTGCAGTCCCTTTAAATACTTTCCAGGTTAACTCGTAGCTTGGAGAAGGCATGTAAAGGTGCCACGAGCTCTTTAAATTCCTCCAGAGTTCAGCTCCGGTTACCGAGTTCCTTTCAAATACCTTTCCCCCCTCCATTGGAAAAAATGGAGGATGGGGGCACCTTCTTCTGGGGCCCACAGAATTGGACCCCCTGGTCCAATTGTTTTTAAACTTGGGTTTTGGGGGTTTTTTGAGAAGAGGCACTAGCAGGTATGCTGCAAATCTGGTGCCTATATTTCTCAAAAACAGCCTCCCCGAGCCCCAGATACCCCAGATTTCCTGAATATTTACTAAATCCATACATCATACTGTTATTGGGGTTTGGGAGTATTGGGAAATGCCAATACTTTTTGGGTTCAATATACCTGAACCCAAAAAATACTGGATTTCTTCCCACACCCCTATGTGTAACATCCAATTAATTAATTAATATGTAATCCAGTCTATCTCAAAGTCTCAGGGCAGTGAACAGCAGAATTTAAAAACAGGCAGTATGCATAGAACACAGAAGGGCCCTACTGCACTGCTTCAGGCAAACTGTTTGAGGAACACCTCTTCAGAAAGCTCAGGCCTAGTAAATGCCAAAATGTACTTCCTGAAAAGACAGCACAATCACCAGATATTGATGGGCAGATCTAAGCAGGCACACAGCTCTATATCAAGAGCCTTCAAATCATAACCACTCATTAAAAAGAATAAAGACCCCTGGACTGTCACCTGATTCATTTTCTGTTTCTGTAAATTCCCCTTAAATTAATGAGAAATGCACATACATGCTTGATAAAGACACTGCAGTGACAAAGCATGCTATGTGCAAAATGAAGCGGTGCAGAGTTTTTGACTGAGCTGATCATCCCAATTGCTAATACTATGAGGAAACTCTCAAGGGAATAATTCACACTATTAATACTTTTTAAAATATCTTCATAACTAATGGGCGTAAAAACAACATTAGATGAAACAGGTTCAAAAATATTTTCCACCAGTTAAAAGAATACTATTATTTTGCTGAGTCTCTGAAGTCTATTTGCACCTTTTCAATAGTTGGTATCAGTCACCGAGCAGATGGGCAGCTTCCAGTGTTACTTTAATTGTCACACATGAAATGAAAATCTCACACCTTATTTTCAGCTTGCTGCCAGAAATACTTTACAATGCAGCAAAAGTGTGGGATGTCATTGTAGCAGACAGACTGCCCAAGCCCAAGGAGAGCTGAAATGTGCTTTCCCTCAAACTGCCTATCTTAAGAAAAGCCACCCTGTCTTGCCTTTTGGCATGAATAAAAGGCTAATTAGGAACACAGGGATGGGGGAAAAAAATTAAGTTATCAAAAACCCAGTCATATCATCAGCTCAATGTATTACAACAGTTGCAAAATAATAATTTTGTGATTGTAAAAGTATTACTGGCGAAACAGAAAATAATGCCCAGGGTTAACTACTGTCATTTG
>NW_015176018.1:436695-457877 GCF_001447785.1 Gekko japonicus | reverse complement strand
TAATTCGAAAGCATCTATTCTTCGTTGCTTGGCCTTTCTTATGGTCCAACTTTAAGCCGAAAGCTGAAAGTAAATAAAATGGAACATCGATAAAGACAACAGCAGTTGACCATCCCCAAAGCTCTCTGGAAGAAAACTGCCTTGGCTTGGTGCCTAAGCAATGGAGGGGGGGAGGTGGACACTTCCCTAGGGAAGGAGTTCCACAGTCTCACTGCAAAGGACACTCTGTCTCCATATGCCACACTTCAGATAGAAAGGGTACAAGATGGAAGGGCTACCAAGAAAGATCTTTATGTGTAGGTCTACATGGGAGAAGGCAATTCTTAAGGTATCCTGGACAGACTATTTAGGGGTTAAATCCAGCACTTTAAATTTAGCCTTGGAAACATCTGAAAGTCCATGAAATTGTTGTAAAACTGGTGGATCTGTGCTCCAAGTGACCTGTCTCAGTCCAGGCTCCATATTCTGACCCAATTAAAATTTCTTCATGTGTTTCAAAATAAGTCTTACATAAAGTGCATTAGAGCAATTTAACACAGATGTGGTTAAGACATTTATTATTTGAATTACTGTGATGTTTGGTCTCAGATTCAGAGGTATAATTGCAGGGATCCCCTAACCTATTGAATATGGTCTGCAATACCTCACACAAAGGAGTAGATGCTAATAACATCTGGAATTCTTGTTTAATGTATTTTTAAGTAGCATGAGCATCTTCTTCTCACTTCTTCCAGAGGCTCTGGGACTTCATATGCAATACTGCTAAATTATGCATTGCAATATAGTATCATGTCCAGATAGTCCTTAATGAAATGGAGTGTTAGGAAGAGAAGCCATGAGGTTCTGCTCACAGAATTCCCAAAGGGCAAATGCAATTTCATTCTTTTTTTCCTCCAAAGGTGCATACTCACAGTGATTGCATGTAATGACTGAACCGTCTGTTTTAATTATACGTGTCAGAAGTAATTTATCAACAGCGATGTTATTAACCGCTGCATTAAGAAGCAATATTGCTTATGATCACTAAGAGGCCTCTGAATTTCCCCCTTTTGGCCTCCAGAAACTCCAAGGATACTTTTTTTAGATGTGATTAATTAAGGAACAGGTAGTGTGAATGTTATCTGCAGTTGTTTCATTTTGATTTCAGTTTCTTAAGAAAGCCGTGAAATGGAGAATCCAAAAATGTTAAGGGAAGCTGAACTACACCTTTTCATAGAACAAAGTTTGACTCCAGGGGCACCTTTAAGACCAACAAAGTTTTATTCCAAGCATAAGCTTTTGTGTGCAAAGCACCCTTCTTCAGATAAAATGGAATAAAATCTCCTCGAGGGTTACTTACAGGAAAGAAGAGGGTGGGGGGCAGCCATTAGGAGAGGCCACTTAGAGCCAAGATGCATATGCAGAGCTGAAATTGGATCAGGTGGCTGGTAAGATCAATGGATAACAGCATTGAAAAGTTTAGTCTAGACTTGAGACTATGTACTCTGGCCTAGGAAGCACAGACATCGAAAGCTGTCTTGTAGTGATTTAAACCACTGATCAATCTCACCCAGTGCTGTCCCTGCCAACTTTTTAGGACAAAGTACTGGGCAAAGGAGTTGCGGTGGCTCAAGTGGTTAAGACGCTGAACTGCAGGCTGTGGAAGGTCAGTAGTTCAGCTGTTCAAGACCCGAGTTCCCGCGTGACGGAGTGAGCTCCCGCCTCTAGTTCCAGCTCCTGCCAACCTAGCAGTTCGAAAGCAAGAAATTGCAAGTAGATAAATAGGTACCGCTTTGGTGGGAAGGTAACAGCGTTACGTGTGCCTTGGTGCTTAGCCGGCCACATGACCACGGAAATGTCTTCGGACACCGCTGGCTCTTCGGCTTTGAAACGGAGATGAGCACCGCAACCCTAGAGTCGGACTCGACTGGCTTTCGAGCAAGGGAACCTTTACCTTTACCTTACTGGAGCTCCAGTCACTGACCTTGAATGTAATGTGCGGTTTGTCCCCGACCTATCCAAGTGGACATCTACTAGGGTTTCCAGCTCCAGGTTGGGAAATACCTGGAGATTTGGGGGGGGGGGGTAGCCTCAGGAGGGAGGGAGGGAGGGATTGGGGGAGTGGGGACCTCAGTGGGTATAATGCCATGCAGCACAACCTCCAAAGCAGCCATTTTCTCCTGGGGAATTGTTCTCTGTTGTGTGGAGATCAGCTGCAATACCCCACCTGGAGGCGGGCAACCTTGACACAGAACGTCCTTACTGTGAGGTATGCAAATGCTGAATGTTTTTTGTAAAGTCCTGTTTGTTTTGTTGTGTTGAGGTCAGAAGTTTGTTATGAGATGGGAATGTCTGTGGCTGTGGTCAGACATGTCTTTAGATCTGACTTAGCTGCAAATGTCTGATGGATCTAAAGTACACAATCAGACTGCAACATCTGGGAAAGGTCCTGCAGTCGTCAGCAACCTTTACTGCCCCGCCACAGAAACAGAGTTAAAAGATACTGAGGAAAGCCCGGTCCTAACACTTGCCAACAGGCCATGGGTGGATTTTCACTCAAGCACACACTTAGGCTGTCAAGATGGACTGCTCAGTCCATCCCAACTCAACACCGTTTTTTCTTGCTTAGTGATATGCACATAACCGCATAATCGGTCCATGGAGAACTCCAAGGAGAACTCTTCGCATGGGGATTTGATTCCTCATATATGTGCATGCACAAAAAGCAAAAAAACAAACAAACAAACAAAACCCCACCACTTGACTGAACTTGCTGTATGATTCCACAGTGATAGGCTGCGCCAGCAGCAAAATGGATTATGCTGGGATGTGTGATTGAGCAACTCCGTGCCAAATACCAATGGATGGAATAGGAGCACTTCCCGGCACGTCCGATCACAGCCTACAGTAAGGAGCAGGGCCTTTTAAAGCTCTTCTCCTCAAGGCTATAGAGTGACTTTGGGATTACTTTTTGTCCCTCTTGTCTAGTTTGGGACTGGGAGGAAGTTTTTCAGTCCCATTCATTTACAGGGTGAGGAAAGTCAGCTTAAAAGACTGTGTGTTTGGTTTTGCTGGACTTTAGAAGCCATCAACTTTTTTTGCAAGCTTCTTTGTTATGTGAGTGGGTTTAAATTGCAGTTGGATGTGTTTGCAGTTTGTTGTTTTAATCTATTTGTAAGCAGTCTCGTTCACCAGTTTGCCAGGGCCAGTCTGTTCATATATGTCTCCGCCAGAACCTTCCTCCCGAAGCCTGGATGCAGTTAAAGAAACACAAAATTCAAAGAAGAGAATCTGAGGATCTTGCAGAGCCAGTATCATAGCTGCTGAACATCACAAAGGGCAAAATAAAATCCTTGATGTGAAGCAAAAGATTTGGGCTGCCAAGCATGTCTTTCCTAGGATTATTGATCCAGGCTGATAAGGGTCTGCAGTTATTCTCTTTCTGTGCCAGCAGCCAGTCTTCCTTAGAGGTACAGGGCATGTGTCTTGTACTTTGTAAAATTAGAATGCAAACAGGATATAAAATGCTGTGGAGATTTGCTTGCATACTTTTAAAGAGGAAAGCATGGGCTTTCCCACATTTTTTTAAAAAATTATTGGTTCTGTCCCCATACTGCTTCAGTTTGTCCTTGGATTTCTGCACACATTTGTGCCTTTAGTTTTCACTTGGGGTTCCCCCCCAAGTGTGGGGGGGTTACAATTTCTATTGCAACCACTTTTACCCCAATCTTTTTCTGGAAACCAGTTTTGAGTCACCCTTTTCCTCATGCATAATGTTTCTGTCGGTTTTCTTTGTTCTGCCTACTCCCACCCACCTCCAGCCCACTTTTCAATTATTGGACTGTCGTCATTGTCAAACCACTCTCTCTCGTCTCCTTCCCACCTTGAAGATGAGTGGTTTCATTTTTTAAAAAAGGAACTAAAATATTGATACATCTGTATACTGCTATAATCAGAAGGGTTCTCTGATTTCCCAGCTTTCTTCTTTTTTACAAAAGCCATTCTCTAGCCTCTTCCCTTCCTGAGACAGAAGAAAAAAAAGGCATATCTTAACAAGGGGAGAGGCTAGAGACTTACTTTTTCAAAATAAAAGCTGGGAATTCAGGGAACCTGCTTGACCTATCATTACAGCAGTATATTGATATATCAATATTTCAGTGCCTTTTAAAAAATGCAGCCATGATATTGATATATTGATATAAACAAATGCAAACAATAAAGGGGAGGGTGCTGTGATGCCACCAATGAGGCTACCAATGACAACAGCACCTTCCCTTGAAAATCATGATTATTTATGGCATGTGCAGAACTAAATAAACTGACTCCACAAGTGTGAAAATGCAGAGAGGAGCAGACATGTAGAAGACCTGTGCCTAAACTGATTCCAATGCTTGTGGATTGATTGCCAAGAAAATCAGGAATAAGTCGAGCGTGCAGAAAATCCCCATGTTGCCAGAAAAGCCCAGTAGAGGCTTGGTGCATTTCTTTTCCAGTGCTTTCCAGGTAGAAGAATTTTCCATATGGCTGCAGTCATCCAGAGCTTATTTACTTATTTACGTCCCTGCCACCCGGGGGGGGGGGACGGGCAAAGAGACAGGCGGCGGCGGGATCACATAGATCCCCTGAGCCGCCACGCACTTCCTCCCTGGCACGATCAGATGCCGGGGGGAAGCCACAGAAAGAAGAGCGTGGCAGCCGAACTGCGCATGTGTGCACATGCGCAGTTCGGCGAGGAGCCTGGATTGATACGCACAACGGTCGCGGCGGCGATCCCACGGCTGTGCTTGCTGTGGTGCTGCAGTTAAGTCCTCCTCTGTAGGAGGTTCTTTTTTTGCAGCGGGTTTTCCGGGGTTAGGGACGGATCGGGGACGGGTGCGCGCCGCTTCCCAGATGTTGCGGTAGCGGGGACGGGTGCGCGCCACTTCCCAGATGTTGCGGTGAGATCGCGCCCGTTTGCTGCGCCCCCGATCCGTCCCTCTCCCGGCCCAAAACCTTCCGTGTGACCGGGGCCTCCGATATCTATTCCCCATCTTCCTCTCCAGTAAGGACCCCAGTGGCTTCCAACATCATTCTTGTTCCCTCTGTTTTATCCCCACAACAACAACAACCCAGTGAGGTAAGTTAGGCTAAAAGTATGTGAGTGATCCAAAATCACCAGTGAGCTTCCACAGCAAGATGGGGATTTGAACCTGGATCTTCCAGATGCTACTCTGAATCTCTAACTGCTACACCACACTGGCTATCATAGGATGGCTGCTGTTGAACAGTAGCAAGCAGCCAGGCTTAATTGAGTCACGCAAACTGGGGTGGTATCAAGTCACCCAGCGGTTGCTTCTAGGCCTAGGGTTTCCAACCTCCATGTGGGACTTGGAGGTCTCTCAGAATTAGAACTGAACCCCGGACAACAGAGATCTGTCCCCCTGGAGAAAATGACTACTTTGGAGGGTGGACTCCGTGACATTATATTTGGCTGAGGCCTCTCCACTACCCAAACCTTCAGATTCAACCCCAAAATCTCCAAAGAGTGACTTGTCCAAGATCCCTCAGTGAGTTTCCATGGCAAAGCAGGGATTTGAACTGGGGTCTTCCAGATCCTAGTCCCAAACTGTAGCTCCTGCACCAAACTGACCCATGGGGCAGCATGGGAACAATAGAAGCCAGGCTGATCCACCAGGGGAAGAACGGTGCCTTCGGTGGCTTCGTTCTCAAGCTCTTGGTTGCATGGCATGAATGAAGTCGCTTGCTGCCCTCTGCCAGAATGTAGCAAAGATTTTCAGCAAAGTAGCAGCTGAGTAGCTAGAAGCCTTAATTTCTGGGTGTTTTTTTAAAAAACAGCAGCACAAAAAAACACCACCCCACATTACTAATATGTAAATAACTTGTATTTAAATAGCTGCCATTTAAAATGAATCAGAGCCGTACTCTCAGCTGCTCCGAAGAAACCTGCTGCATCCCATTATCGCTCTTCGTAAAGAGCTTTAACAACAACAACAAACAGAAAAAGGCATTGCGCCATTCCATTGTCAGAGAACCGGCAGGCATTTTAAATGAATTATGAATCACTTGGTGACGTTCTGCAGCAGAAGAAAAAAACATCTGCATCTTGCACTAAAGTTCTGCTCCCTTTGCAAGGACAGATTTTTCTTCTGCCCTGCAGTAAACATCTTAGGGCACTGGTGTCCCCATCCATCCGGCGGATGAGATGGTACTTGGTCACTGTGCCTGGGAGAAAACCATGGGGGAAAGTCAGGGGGGGCTGATGGCGGGTTGACTGTGCTCAGGACAGGTGTGGACTAATGATGTCAGCAACCTGTGCCACGTTCTGCAGGCCAATCAGCAGCCATGTGCCTGCACTGATGATCAAGCTGCCCCTGGACTTTGCCACTGCCACCTGATGCCCGTTGGCAGTAATGGAATGGGTCTCCTTCCCTTTGGTTATACCTCAGTCTCAGTGGTTGAGGGCAAAGTTCTGCTGCACCCAGAAATTAAGGCTTCCAGCTACTCAGCTGCTATTTTGCTGAAAATCTTTGCTACATTCTGTCACAGGGCAGCAAGCTACTTCATTCATGCAATGCAACCGAGAGCTTGAGAACGAAGCCACCGAAGGCACTGTTCTTCCCCTGGTCTGTTGGCCAATGCTGCATGCGTCCCCTTTCCCTATTCCCATTCTCCTACATGTACACATATGTCATTTGGCAACTGAAATCACTCCACTTTCCAATTAATGGGGCAGATGGACTCCTTTCTAGCTGTATCTGAAGAAGTGAGCAGTGACTCATGAAAGCTCACACCCTGCCACATATTTTGTTAGTCTTTAGGGTGCTACTGGACTCTTGCTCTTTTCTATCATATGGAATGTTTTCCTCTCTATTTATTTAAAATTCATTTAAAGGGTTTGTAGGCAAGGCTGAATGCAGGCCACAATTCCATAAACCAAATTTGGTAGTGCACAAAAAGTTCACTACCCCAAGAATCTTAGATTTCGTTTTTTTGAACCCAAGTATCTAGTCCTTATGAATATAGTCTCTGTAGTGTCTGGGCAGTGCCCACTAAAATCCAGTAGGTAAGTGTGGGGCATGTCTAAGGAGTATTTTCAGGGATCGAGGCAAAGCTTCAGACCTTCAAATGTCTCACTGTGTCACTTGCACAGCAGAATCAATTGTACAAGATAACCATATGGGGAGGGGCTGTGGCTTAGTAGTAGAGCATCTGCTTGGGATGCAGATGGTCCCAGGTTCAATCCCCAGAGTCTCCAGTTAAAGGGACCACGCAATAGGTGATGTGAAAGACCTGTGCTTGAGACCCTGAAGAGCTGCTGTCAGTCTGAGGTATGAACCAAAAGGTTCATGCGAGGCGTTTTGGGCCGGGAGGGGGACGGAACGGGGGCGGAGCAAACGGGCGCGATCCCACGGCAACATCTGGGAATCGTTGCCTGCCCATCCCTGTTCCGTCCCATATGCCGATACCGCGCAGCAAAAAAACACCACCTACCTAGGTGGTTGTATCCCTTGGAGCGCCTCAAGCCGGGCCGTGGGATCGGCTGGCGCGTCCTTGCACCGCTGCATCTCGGCCCCCAGCCGTTACTGCGCATGCTCGAGCATGCGCAGTTCGGCAGCCTCCCCCTCCCATCGGACTCTTGCTCCCCAGCATCTGATCGTGCCGGGGAGCAATGCGGCGTGGCTGAGGGGATCTGTGGGATCCCGCCATGGCGTCTCAAGTTTGGTGCGGCTCTGATTAGCCGTGTTTCAGCCGTCCCGTGTGGCAGGGACCTGAGTAGACGAAACTGATCCTGATGGACCCAAAAGGTCTGATTCAAAATAAGGCAGCTTCATGTATGCATTTGTTTATGTGTATGCAGATATCCTTAATTTGCATAATGTACACAAATAAGCAAAGAATTATTGGCAAAGAATTGACAGACTGCTTACAGAGAAAGCCTTCCCACTGCTCTACCCCAAAACGAGGGTGCTATCGAACGTCTGGCCATAAATTAGCTGCACCTTGATCAACAACTCCTGCCCCCCCCCAGCTGACCAAAATGTTGTCCCTTGTAGTATCCTCTCCTTTCTGCAACCTGGTATCATGCTCGAGAGGTCAAGGGTACTTTTGATAATCCATCACAGTGCTTAAACTAAGCACAGAAGGACAAAACCACACACAATGAAGCGCTGCAGAATTTCCTTGGCCAGTGGATTGGATCCACAGAATTAGATTAACTTGAAACAATTCAAAAAAGGGCAATACATGATACTGCAAACAGGAAATGCCTGGGTGGGCTTCTGGTTTCAATTTACTGACGCGAGAGCGGTCAGCCCTGAGTACAGCTGTTTAGGATTAAGGACATTTTTATTCCAGTGGTTTAAGAACTTCTAGCACTCTTGGCCAAGAGCTGGATGGGGCCAGGTAAGATAAGATAAGATGAGTCTGGGCAGCATTGTCAGGTGTCATCTGTCATTAGACACTCTGTGTGTGGGATATGGATGGCATGTGAGAACGGTGTGGATGAATAGCATGCATGAGGGTGTTTAAATATATGAATGAGATTACTGGGGAACAGACATCAAAAAGTGCAGTGTACAGAAGTACATCTGTGTATATGGATATAGTGTTCATTGGACAGCAGGAGTCTCCATGGCCTACAACCAACATATCTGCGGAACCATCTCTCCTCATATGCCCCTATGTTAGGGTTGCCAACCTCCATGTGGGGCCTGGAGATTGTTGGCAGAGTAATGGCCACAGCAGAGGTGCACAACCTGACTAAAGGGTAGATGAAGCTTTATTCAGGAATTAAGAGTAGGGGCAGCGATAGGTTCCTAGTGACATCACTAGTTGAGTGAGAGACAGACTGAGTGTGGAACTTCTGAGAAGAAGCAGGATATTGCCTGGAGAGCAGCAATCTGGAGAAGGACAAGGAATGACACTGAACAGGAGAGAAGGTGCCGACCTCCCTGTCCTAACTGTCCACTTGCTGCCCACTGCAGGGTCTTCTTCTCTCTCTTCTTCGTGCACCGGATATTGCTGATTCCAAAAGAGATCTCCCAGAATTACAGTTGGTGTTCAGATAGTAGAGATCAGTTGCCCTGGAGGAAACAGCTGCTTTGGAAGGTAGAAGGAGGAGGAGGAGATTGGATTTATACCCGGCCCTTCACTACCCAAAGGAGTCTCAGAGCGGCTTACAAACTCCTTTCCCTTCCCCTCCCCACAACAGACACCCTGTGAGGTAGGTGGGGATGAGGGAGCTCTGACAGAAACTGCTCTTCTTCAAGAACAGCTCTTGAAAGAACTACAGCTTGTCCAAGGTCATCCAACAGCTGCAAGTGGAGGAGTGGGGAATCAAAAGCAGTTCTCCCAGATTAGAGTCCACGCACTTAACCACTACATTATATACCCTGCTGAGGTCCCTCCTCTCCTCAAACCCCAGGCTCCCCAGGCTCCACACCCAAATCCCAGGGAATTTCTCAACCCAGAGATGGCAACCCTTTCCCATATGCCAGCTTCTGGTTTTCAGCTTCGAATTATGTCCCCTCTTATGGTGGACCTATTGGAATCTACTAAAATCAGTTCCTTCCCTCTAGTGGTCAGTTCCTTCTCTGTAGTGGAGAGGGGCTGTGGCTTAGCGGTAGAGCATCTGCTTGGCACGTAGAAGGTCCCAGGTTCAATCCCTGACATCTCCAGGTAAAAGGATCAGGTGGTAGGTGATGTGGAAGACCTCTGCAGGAGACCCTGGAGAGCTACTGCAAGTCAGAGTAGACAGTATCAATGGTCTGATTCAGTGTAAGGCAGCTTCATGTGTGTTCATGTGTTCACTGTGGAAGAGCCTCCCTGCGGAAGGGAGGGAGTGAGGGAGGTGCCATCTTCAAAAGTTTTTAGGAGGTGCTGTATGGGGGATTTATTTGAAAGGACTTTTAATAGGGTTTAAGCTGCAGGTATTTTCTTGGGGAGGGGTAAGAGAAACCAAGCTGGATCAGGCCAATGACCCATCCAGTCCAACACTGTCCATCACACAATGGCCAAAACCCAGGTGCCTTCAGGAGGTCCACCAATGGGGCCAGAACTCCAGAAGCCCTCTGTTGCCCCCCCCCCAAGCACCAAGAATACAGAGCATCACTGCCCCAGACAGAGTGTTTCATGTACACTTTCTGGCTATACCTCTGCTCCATATGTTTATCCAATCCCCTCTGTGTTTGTAGCTGCCGTCACTTCCCGTGACAGTGAATTCCATGTGTTATTTACTCTTTGGGTGAAGAAGTGTTTCCATTTATCTGTTCTAAGCCTACTACTCATGAATTTCATTGAGTGCCCACAAGTTCTTGGACTGTGAGAAATTGAGAAAAGTTCTTCCTTCCTGCATAATTTTTTATAATGTTGTTACCAGTCAGTGCCATCTCCCAGAGGGGCGGTTGGTTTTCCAATAGGAAGTAATGCCATACACTCTTCATATAAAAACCACTCAATAGAAATTAAAGTTATCTCATAAGCCTGGCCTAGGACAAGGAATGGCAGGCACAGCTTGTGAAAAAGTATCTGGAAGTTCATCAAAGGAGGCTGGCTTGATAATTGCTCTCACCCATCCTAAAGTAATATATATTTTACAACATTGGGGTCTCTCAGGAAAATAGCATCACACCTTTTATCCACATCTTACTCCCCCCCCCTTTGCCCACTTAGCATATTTACAATACCTGGAAGTTCCTCTTCATCCTGCACATCAAGGGGCATCCACAGATATTATCAGCTCTGGGAAGGCAATCAAGCTCTGCCAAATTCTTTGATCCCCCTCTGGGAGAGCATTTGTCCTTGTCCTTTTTCCTTTGATGCAATCACATCAGGTGTCATTTTTGGGTATAAATATACCCAAGATACCCACATTGTGTGTGTGTGTGTGAGTGTGTAATTCTACACCCAAGATGCTGGTCACCTTGCTCTTCAACAGACCTCTAACCTTCTGGACAGACCTGAATCTTTTCAAGACTGGTAGATATAACCTCTTCCCCAAAATATAACCTCTTCCCCAAGATATAACGTCTTCCCCCATCTCACTCTGTGCTTCTTAGCCAACCTCGCAAATGTGTTTCTAGTACATATTGTATGTGTGTTTTGTCTTCTAGTAGTTTCAATAAAATTCTGTAAGACATCAGCCCACTTCATCTGAGAGTTCTCTCTGGAGGAAGGATCTTGGTATACAAAGGTGGAAAAGGTCCCAAGTTACCCGACTCTCCCCAAAAACTAAATTTCCCAATCAACCAACTAATTAATTAATTAGGCCATTTCAGGTAACAATGTCACCCCTCAATTGTCGTTTCTCCAAGCTAAAGAGCCCTAACCTCTTTAACCTTTCTTCACAGGGAAAGTGTTCCATCCCCTTAATAATTTTAGGCTGCGGTCACACAGAACATTAGCCACACTACAGAGACGGAAGATAGGCAGATTTTCTGGGCGCAATCACACCACCACATCTGGGAAGCGTAGCGCTCCCGTGCCGAACCCGAGGCTTCCCGCCGAAGATGCGGGGTAAAAAACTAGTACCTCCGAGGTACTAGTTTCCAGAAATCGCGGGGCAAGGGTGGGCGCCTGATTGCGTTTCCGGTGGGATCCCGTGGCATCTGGCACCCGCCCATGTCCCGTCGCGAACAGGTTTTTTCCCCCAAGTCTCCACAGGATTCGCACAAGCACCCAACGGTGCATGCGCACAAAGAGGCCCCCTCCCACTGCAGCCAAACTTATGACCTCTGGAGGGTCGCTATGGCCACTGTCGCGCAGGCGGTTAGAGCGGCTGTGACGAGGGGGCCCACCTCCCCCTCCATTGGCTATGCCTCGGAGCTCTGTTGGGGTCCGGAAGCGGCTGTCGCCCTCTCCGGTAAGCCCACCACCCGCCTTTGGATGTGCAGATATGATTGCTCAGTACAAACGTCAGTTTTAAAAAAGAAATCTATCCCGTTTGCCACGGAAGCGGCGCCTAGCGATTGCTGGTGTGATCGCGCCGCACCGCTTCTTTGCCGTGCTGCAGGATGGTCGTGTGATCGGCACCTCCCCCCTAAACACGGGACCTCGACAGGACCTCGACGGGACATCTGATCGTGCAACCGCGCGTTATTTTCCTCCGGGGCAAACAGCCACACTTCCCCCCCCCATTTTCCTGCCCGTGTGACCGGGGCCTTAGTTGCCCTTTTCTGCACCTTTTCCAATGCTATATCTTTTTTGAGGTGCGGTGACCAGAATGGTACACAGTGTTCCGCATGAGGCCTCACCACAGACTTATGATACTGGCTGATTTGTTTTCAATTCCCTTATTAATAATCCCCAGCATAGCGTTTGCCTTTTTTTATTGCAACTGCATACTGAGTCAACATTTTCAGTGAGTTATCTACCACGACTCCAAGATCTTTCTCTTGGTCAGTTACCACCAATTCAGACCCCATCTATATATATAGTTAGGATTTTTGGCTCCAATGTGCATTACTTTGCCCTTCCCACATTGAATCTCATTTGCCATATTGACGCCCACTTCTCCACCCTTTCTACTGGGTAACCCATGGCCAGATGTTTGTTCACCTTCTCAAAGTACTCTAAAAGGTTAGTGAGACAAGATGTTGCCTTACAGAAACTATGCTGATTCTCCCCTAACAGCTTTTGTTTATCAATGTGCCTACTAATTCTATCTTTAATAACAGATTCCACCAACTTACCCAATATCAACATTAGACTGACCAGCCTGTAATTTCCCAGATCTCCTCTGGAACCTTTTAAAAATTTATTTATTTATATTTATTTATACTTTCGATTTATTGATCGCTCTTTCCTACACACCTGCGGGCTCAGAGCGATTTACAGTTACTCTTTGACAATTGGACTAACAATATTCATGGGGGATTGGGAAGACAAACATACAGCATTTTTAAAAATTACACACACATTGCAGCTAGCCGGGGCTTCATCTGCAGGCTGGATCAGTTTACATAAGAAAAAGTTCGTTTGGACACTCTGAAGGTCTGTTTATTTAATTACGCTCTGAGCTGGTCTACACCGTCTTTGGCTATGTTGATTTTCAGCATCAACCGGCTCTCTGCTCTTCGCTTTATATGCCACGATTTCTGCCCTGGGGGGGATTCCCCACTCCTCTGCCTCTACTGATTTAAATTAGGGCTTTCAGGCGGTTACATTAGTTACCTTTCAGTCCTCGGGAATGGAGGCAGATTTTAGTGATAGATTGCATATTTTTGTCAGGAGATCCTACAGTGCCCTGTTTTCCCTTGACCCTCATGCTCCCTGATGTGATGGGGCTGCCATTCTTGGAGTGGAACACATCTAACTGGTTCCCACGAGTTTTATCTGTGTGCCTAATTGATTGTCTCTGCTTCTCCAGGTCAGTTACCTTGGCCTCCAGGCTGTGAACTCATTCTCTGAGAATCAGGAGCTCCTTGCGCGAAGCCCACCCCCAAAGCCCTAACATATTGCATTCAGTGCAATATACTGGATAGCCTCCAACCCCCTGCTGACATTCTACCATCAAGAAGAAAAAATGGGCTTCACCTAGCAATGTGCCCACAGAACAAAAAGAAAAAAATGCCAGGTGATAGTTCATTTATTTATTATTTTACAAAGCCCCTATGTGTTTCGCTGTGCATGCTTTGTTGGGGGAATCAGAACATTCACCTAGTGTTGGAACTTAATTGCTGTGGACAGTTCCAGCACTAAAACTTTATTCATGTGGGGACTTTGTACAATAATAAATCAATCAACGATCACCTGGCATTTCCCTTTTTTGTTCTGGCAGGATTCTGCCTTCATAATTGTTTTGTTTCTTTTAACCCCTCCCCCTTTTTATAAATTTCCTATTTTTATAGATCTGTTTGAGTTAGGGACATGGAGAAGAAGTGAAGAAAAGATTGGGTTTATACCCTGCTCTTTGATGGGATTCTAATGCAGTTTATTCACTAATACTGTACATTATGTGCAGCTTTGATTATACAGCTTTCTTGCATATTTCTCAGTTCCACACTGCAGCCCATAATTTCCCTAAAATGTAAGTCAGGTGACATTTGGAGACCAATCTAGTTCCACTGCCTGGTATGCATATGTCAGATTGGCTGTCCTTACCAAAGCCTCAGTTTACATGTTGGTGAGAGAGGTCACTTATATCTCCAGATCACTACTTGGAAAAAAAAAAAAAATTTTAAATCAACACTTTATTAGGTTTTAGGGTATACAGGGGTGAGGGCAAGAAGAGAAACAAAATAACAAGTCTTCTGCATGTAACTTCTCCACATATAATTTCGCACTACAAAGAGATAGACTGTGAAATTACAGAAGTTCATAAAGGCTGCTTCACATTATATCAAAGAAATTGTTTCTCTATATTTCTTTCCCGTTCAATCAGAAAAAGGAGTCCATAGTCCAACAAAGTCTTCTTCCATTTGCCCTTTTAAGATCAAAGTGAATTTGTCCATTTCCACACTTTCCATGGTCTTCATTATTAGGTCCTTAGGGAACGTGCAGCCAGCAGATGCTCCCCAAGCAGGTTGGGGACTTTTGGCATGGGCTCTACTGCGAAGTATCTGTCAAGTTTAACAGCCCCACATCATCGCAGAGCATACATGCTTGCACGCTTTAATGTTCTGCCATCAGAGGTGCTTTTAGGGAGGTACCGCCAGATACCATATGTAGACAGACTTTGTCCTTGCTCTCTAAAAGATAGAGAATCCACTACACACACCATACTTCATTGCCCCCTCTATAGGGATATCCGATCTTGTTTTATTACTCCACTTCTAGAGGGTAAGAGCTGGCACTCTGATGACTCAATCGTTCACTTTCTTCTGTTTAATTCTAATTGTGAAATAATGGAGGCTGTTGCAAAAATTTTATATTATGCAATCAGAAGACAAGGCTTGAATAGCCAAGTGTGACTGATGCATCTTAGTATTTCCCTGTATTTCCATGATGTTTTGTGCTTTCATGCCAATATAGGTTATGTGTGTGTGTGTTATTAGGTCTTGTTCAGAGGGTATTATTGGAAGTTTCCAAAAAGTTGCATATAAGATTCTAGCTGCTGTTACTACATCAATTATAAAATATCCTTGATTTTTTAAAATCAAACTCATCTGGTGTACAATTCAGTAAAAACAATTCTGGTTGAAAAGGTAATGAAATTTGCAAAACTGCCTGTACAAATGTATGTACCATAACCCAAAACTTGTATACAGTTTCATATGTCCAGCACATATGGTAAAACGTACCTACATGTTTTTTACAATTCCAGCAACTATTAGACATATTTTTGAACATTTTAGCCAGTCTATCTGGTGTTAAATACCATCTATAAAACATCTTATACAGATTCTCTTTAAATGCAACCAAATTTGGTCATTTTCACATTCACTTTCCACAGTTTACTCCACTGTACAAGATCAATATTATAACCTAGATTGTGCATCCATTTGATCATACGATTTTTAACCACTTCATCCTCCATTTCCATTTTCATTAAAAATGCATGTATTGTCTTACTACTTGGAAAAATAATCTGAGTAAATTGTTCTTGCTCCATTACTAGATCAAAACCAAATTCAAAAGTCAGGTAATTATCTTTACGAAGACCAACCAAAAATAAAATAATGTAGCATGCCAGCTTTTGATGTTTTCAAGAACTCTTCATCTGGCTGGCTGCTTATTAAAAATGAAAAACTAAGCTCCCGGCCTCCCAGCAAAGTCTCTGGGGGCTGGGGACTGCTTTGCCACCCCAGAGGAAGCCAGGGCAGCAACAGCCACAATGCAGGATCCACTCCACTCCTGCCTAAACAGTTTCAGCTTGTGCTCGGAGTGTGGAGGTCAAAGCTCCAAGTGCGGAGAGTAGAGGGCAGCAGCCTACCTTTTAGCCCAAAGCCCGAACACGCTGGAGGTGACAGTGTCCAGGCAGCCGAGTGGCAATCAGTGGCAGCAGTTTCCAGTGGCACTAGGTGGAGGTGTCCCTCATCGACAGCAGCCCACGGCGGCACTCGGGGATGGTAGTGCTCAGCTGCTGCAGTGGCTTGTTGGGGCATTGGCGGCAGTGGCACTAGGCGATGGCAGCATCCAGAGATGAAGAAGCGGCAGCCAGGAGACAGGAGAGAAGAAGAAGGAGGTCAAAGCTCCAAGTGCGGAGAGTAGAGGGCAGCAGCCTACCTTTTAGCCCAAAGCCCGAACACGCTGGAGGTGACAGTGTCCAGGCAGCCGAGTGGCAATCAGTGGCAGCAGTTTCCAGTGGCACTAGGTGGAGGTGTCCCTCATCGACAGCAGCCCACGGCGGCACTCGGGGATGGTGGTGCTCAGCTGCTGCAGCGGCTTGTTGGGGCATTGGCGGCAGCGGCATTAGGCAGTGGCAGCATCCAGAGATGAAAAAGTGGCAGCCAGGAGACAGGAGAGAAGAAGAATTAACCACTACACCAAATGGCGGCAGCTGGTTTTTTCTCTTGGGCAGCACCGGGGATTCGAGAAAGCACTCCTGGGCATGAGGCAGCAACGGCCCAATAAGGGCGACGGTTGGGCCGGGGGGCATCTAGAATATAAAGGGTGCTACTCGGCCAAGTGGCCGCAGTAAGGCCCAGGGTCATAGGTGCCCAGTGTGGCCCTGGGAGGGAACTTGTGGCCCAAACATTGACTGTAGTCGGGCCAGTGGACGTTAGGCGATTTTGTGGGGAGATAGCTATAAACGGCTGGCCTGCAGGCCTAACTGCCAGAGTTAAAAAAAATTCAAATGGCCAAATGAGTGTTAGCCTGGCAGAAGAGCTAGAGGGTGCTATTTGGCAACAAGGCCCTGAAGTTGCTGTTAAGAGCTGGTAGGGGCGTTAGAGGGTGGCCATCTTGGGGAGTATCTTTAGCGCAGCCATTTTGAGAAGGGCTTCCTGGGTGGCCATTTTGTTGGGGATCTTTAGTGGCCAAACCCAACAGCTCAAAATCAGCCAGGTGGACAGGGAGAAGAAAGAAGGCTGACTTAATGTCACATTTCGCCAATTCTGCCCCCTGCCCACATCGGCATACCACTTGCATGGCCTGATCAAACTGAACATAACTCCTCTGGTATGGCATCATTCACCAGCTCCCCACGTTGGTAGGAGGGGTGGTGAATGAGGCGATACTCTCCAGGTGCCTTCTTTGGCACAACTTCCTTGTCCCCTGACCTTCTCCTTGTTTGGGGGCAACCTGAGAGTGCATGGGGCCCACACACAATGGGCATTCATGCCTGAAAGAGCATGACTCATGGCTGCATGTCCCATAGAAGGTGAATTCCCAGCAAAGCGGGCATTGCTAAACCGCCTGCCCCACCTGGGCACGGGTACCTGCCTGACCTTGTGATCTGTGGCCACTATCCGACCTCTCATTGCCTAATCACCGGTCTGGAGACATGATTTGCCGCTATAAGTGCGGATGAATTTGGTCCCATTTCAAGGCCAGATTCATGGCTACCCTCATTTGGAACTCTTCATCGTACTGAAGTAATGCAGGACTCGGGAAATTGGTAAAGCCCTTGTAAATTATGTCCATATATTGGAGCATCACCGAAGCTCAAATACTTTGGCCACCAGATGAGAAGGGAGCACTCACTAAAGAAGACCCTGATGCTGGGAAAGATTGAAGGTCAAAGAAGAAGGGAACGGCAAAAGATAAAATGGTTAGGCAGTGTTATTGATGCAGCAAACATGAAATTAAAAATAAAAAAGTTAAAAAAATAGGGGGGGATGTTAAAATCCCCCCTGGGGGGCGGGGGGCGGACACCGGCCTCGCCGCTGCCGCCGCCGCCTCGGGGAGATCGAGGGGTGGGGGGGTGGAGGAGACGGGGCTCTTCTCCCACCCACGAGTATCGCGGGTCCCCCTCTTGTTCTATTCTAAATCTCTTACTGGATATGGGGAAGGGGTAACTTCTTATGCGCTTGGTTTGGCTCAATCAAAGTCTCTCTATTTTGGCTTTAAAACCATTTTTTACAGTTTGGGGGGGCTTGAAATCTCCTCCCCCCGCGCTTCAAACTTAGGTGCTTCCAATTACTACCAAGGCTCTATTCGCTCTATTTTTCACCTGAGCTTTCCTTAACTCCAAGGTTTGTAGCCTTGGAGACCTTTTGGAAGTCTTTTTAACAAGTTGGTCATGATCGCTTGCTCTGGCAGTCATCTCTAGGCACCATGCCGCCTCCGCAGCGACGGTACCTATCGAGGAAGAAGGTGAGCCTCAATTCCTCGGGTGTGCCCTTGGAAGAGGCTCTCCTCAGCTCCCCAGGCTGGGGGGTCTCCTACAGAGATTCCAGGGGGGCGTCCAGGACGAACTTGAACCCCTCCCGTCAGCCAGGTCTCGGCGCATCTCCATCCGAGCGAGACGAGATGCATCCGAGCGGCGAAATGCTTAGACCGGAACGAGCAAGAGGAAATTTTGTCAGTGCTTCTCAGTGAACGCAGAGTGACTGGCAGGATGCACACATGCGCAGTTCGGCAGCCTCGCTTTCCCATCAGTAGCTTCCCCCCCTGGCATCTGATCCTGCCAGGGAGGAACTGTGCGGTGGCTCAGGGGATCTATGTGATCCCACCGCTGCATGTTTCTTTTAGTGCAGCTTTAAAAAGCTGCACTTTGGCCGTACTTCCCCCCCCCCATGTGGCAGGGGCCTCTATCTAATAAAGTTGCCATGCATTGTGCCAAGTGTTAACATGGCTGCTGCTTCCCCTGATTCCTGGTTCACACAGGCATATATATGATTTGATTTTCTACAATTGATTATTGTGTACTAGATTACTGGCAGCAAAGGGGGGAACTGAGACTAATGAAAAAAATTGGCTTGGACCCTGACTACATTTTCCACTTGCAGACACATACAAATTATTCATATAACTGTGGACTGCTTTCAGCCTTTTTCACATATTTGAGTTAGGAGGAGGAATGAGACTCAGCTGCTGAGTTCACTGAGATATCCTTGTTTCAATTGTACTTCTCCCTTATGGGAAACGAACTTCCAATTACTGTTGCACCATTTTTAGATTCTTCAAGCTGATCCCTGCCTCCTGCATTTCCCAACACTGTTGCATCGATGGCATATAAATGGTGCAAACATGGCATACACATAGACATCACATCTCATTTGGTGTATAAATGGGACATCGAATCACAGTGAAACAGAAGAACCATCAGTGACCACAGGAAGAAGGAAACTGGTTGGAGCACCAACATATAGAATCCAAAAGAAATGAAAACAGTTATATTGGCTCATCCATATTTAGGTGCCTTCAGGGTGTCTTCAATATTCACAGGCTTTCTGCATAGGAAAGTGTAATTTGTAGCTCACCTTTGTGTGTTCGTAGAGTTCATTTCAATTTCCAGTATCAGTCTCAGATAACATTTTTTTATCTATTCCTGCGTTGCTTGGGAAAGCTTGGAGATTAATCCAAAAACTAATTTTCTTTCACTTAATTGCCTCTTTTTTTTGCCATGAAGAAACAAGTCACGGGATGACATATTTGACAGATAATCCTGCGGGGAAAAGATTTGTAATTGGCATACTGAATGAATAAGGTTCCAATTAATCCAGTGATAAGAAGTAAATCAACAAGGTTTATCCTCTAACAACAGAAAATGTATACTCCCCTACTGGAAGTATTACTATTAATAATGATGGTAATAGAATGAGAGAGGTTTAGAAAAACAGAAAGGGAGTAATAAATGGCTAAATGGACTTCCATGGATTTCTGCATTGCTAATTCAATTCTAGCCCATCCTTCAAAGTTGAATTTAATACATAAAGCACAGAGCAGATTTTATTCAGAACTGTACATATAGTCGACAGATATTGGCTTCAGGCTTTATTAAATGCCAGTGAACCAAATCTTTTCCTGAGAGAGGCAAATGCAAAGTCGTCCCATGTCCCATTCACTCACCATGTTCTTCCCTCTTTTCTAAATATCACTGCCGGTTAACATAAATAGATCATGCAGCCAATGGTCCATCTAGTCCAGGGTACTGTTTCACACAGAGGCCTAGAAGGCCAACCAACAGTGAACAGAGGCCAAGGCCTTCCCCTGATGCTGCCTCCTAGCACTGGCATTTAGAGGTCTACTTTCTCTGTAGATAGAGATCCCCTTCATTCATCATGGCTAATAGTCATTGATGGGTATCTTCCCTCATGAATCACCTTTTGAATGCTCATAGCCATCAATACGTTCACCAGCAGTGAATGAACACAGGCAGTTCACTGAGGTAAATTATTATTGCATGGATCCCCACCTCCTGCACATAACATGTTCAGCAATGTTTGGTGGAAATTCCCAGTTCAAGGCCTTAAGGCACATATTATAGCAACCTTGAGGAAGCTAACCAGGCCTTTTTAGTGCCTGGAGTTAAAACCTAATGGGAACCCTAAGGCTCAATTCAGACTTAACACGAATCCATGGTTCATTTTAACTGTGGTTAGTTGTGAAAACAGAATCCTGTCCACAGACAACCACACAAATCCTGGCTTACCTCAACAAATCACCTCAACATTACAGAGCTGGGAAAAGTACAGAGGAGAGCGACCAAGATGATTATGGGGTTGGAGCGCCTTCCCTATGAGGAAAGGCTGCAGAGACTAGGACTTTTCAGTTAAGAAAAGAGACGACGAAGCAGGAACATTATAGAAGTTTATAACATTATGCATGAGGTGGGAAGAGTTGACAAAGGGAATTTTTTTTCTTGCTCTCCCAAAATACTAGAACTCGAGGGCATCCAATGAAGCTGATGGGCAGTAGGTTCAGGATGGAAAAAAGGAAATACTGCTTTACACAGAGAGTGATTAAAATGTGGAATTCACTGCCAGAGGATGTAGTGATGGCCACAGGAATAAACAGCTTTAAAAGGGATTAGATAGATTCATGGAGGATAAATCTGTCAAGGGCTACCAGCCATGGTGACTGAGGGGAACCTCCACATTCAGCCAGTTTGGTGTAGTGGTTAAGTGTGCGGACTCTGATCTGGGAGAACCGGGTTTGATACCCCACTCCTCTACTTGCACCTGCTGATGTGACCTTGGGTCAGTCACAAGCTCTGGCACAGCTGTCCTTGAAAAAGAGCAGTTTGTGTCAGAGTTCTCTCAGCCTCGCCCACCTCACAGGGTGTCTGTTGTGGGGAGGGGAGGGGAAAGGAGTTTGTAAGCCGCTCTGAGACTCCAAGTGAAGGGCGAGGTATAAATCCAATCTCCTCCTCCTCCTCC
>NW_015176018.1:400020-436677 GCF_001447785.1 Gekko japonicus | reverse complement strand
TCTTCTTCTTCTTCTTCTTCTTCTTCTTCTTCTTCTTCTTCTTCTTCTTCTTCTTCTTCTTCTTCTTCTTCTTCTTCTTCTTCTTCTTCTTTCAGAGGCACTAATCCTCTGAATCCCAGTGGCAGGAGGCAGCATCGGGGAAGATCTCAGCCTCTATGTCCTGTTGTTGGCCCTCCAGAGGAACTGCTTGGCCACTGTTCAAGACAGGATACAGGACTAGATGAACCATTGGTCTGAGATTCCAGTAGGGCTCTTTTTAGGTGCTTATGAGATCCTTGGCCATTTATTCTTATATATTCAGGTGGTGCTTAAACTCAGTCAACAGACAACTATAGCAAGGAATTTTAACATCTTTGGAAACCTCCACCAGTTCCTCACGGTGATCATGGTCTTTGTTCGTCCATGGTTTGTAACTGTGCATACTCTCTGGCACCCAGAGATTAGAACACACAGTGTTATCATTGATTACCTCCTCCCCACCTCCCCCAACTAGTGCCATCCATTTATGAAAGAGAAAACCACACACCATATCTGCTGTCTATTTTTGTCACTCCATTCAGTGTGCTATCTTTGCCCCACACAAAATTAAAGAGCAAAAAAGGGAAAAAAGGACTGAACAAAAAGATGGCTATATCTGTCTCTTTTATCTGCTTCTCCCTGAACAAAAGGGGATGATTTCTGGTGCAGAGGGTTTCGAAAGATACCGTGGGTGCATTCCCCCCCCCTCCATTTCTATTATTGTCATGCACAGCGCTCACTGAAGCTGGATGCCCAGAACTCATCTCAGCTAAAAACGTACCAGGAAGACAAAAATGGCTAAAGGCAAAAGCTCATTTTCCAGATTGAGGATTACCTGGGCAGAAACCGAAATCCATCTTTCAGGGCTGGCAATTCGGCTCTCATCAGCAAAGCTGCCATTCCCCATTTTTATCCGTTCTGTGCAAACTAACTACTGTGATAAAGGCTAATCCATGGAGGGACGACTCAGGTGTTGATGCTTCAGATTAGTATGAGCAAACAGGATGAGGTGAAAAAGACAAACCTACACTACAGTACCCCTGTAGCTCGCTCACACAGAAAGATCCTAGCACGAGGCTTGCAGTTGTTGCTTTGAAGAAATTGTGGGCCTTCTTCATTACTTATTTCACCCCAAGATGTATAGCTGTGTTAGTCTGTAGCAGTAGAAAAGAGCAAGAGTCCAGTAGCACCTTAAAGGCTAACAAAATTTGTGGCAGAGTATGGGCTTTCGTGGAGCTGCGGTGGCTCAAGTGGTTAAGACGCTGAACTGCAGGCTGTGGAAGGTCAGTAATTCAGCAGTTCGAGACCCGGGTGCCGTAGGATGGAGTGAGCTCCCATCTCTAGTTCCAGCTCCTGCCAACCTAGCAGTTCGAAAGCAAGAAATTGCAAGTAGATAAATAGGTACCGCTTCGGTGGGAAGGTAACAGCGTTCCGTGCGCCTTGGTGTTTAGTCATGCCGGCCACATGACCACGGAAACGTCTTCGGACAGCGCTGGCTCTTCGGCTTTGAAACGGAGATGAGCACCGCAACCCTAGAGTCGGATTCGACTGGCTTTCGTGCAAGGGAACCTTTACCTTTTATGGGCTTTCGTGAGTCACTGCTCACCTGAAGAAGTGAGCAGTGACTCACGAAAGCTCAAACCCAGCCACAAATTTTGTTAGCCCTTAAGGTGCTACTGGACTCTTGCTCTTTATTTTAACCCCTTGGTATCGTTCAGCCAGAGGAGTGTTGCTATTGCCAGTGTTAACCCAGACTTACCCAACCTGGATGGCCCAGGTGAGCCTGATCCCGTCAGATCTCAGAAGCTAAGCAGAGTCGGTCCTGGCAAGTATTTGGATGGAAGACTCCCAAGGAATACCAGGGACATGATGCAGAGGCCGGCAGTGGCCAACCCCCTCTGACTCTTGTCGCCACAAGTCGGCTGCAGCTGGACATCCCTTTCCACCACAAACCCAGATGTGGTTCTGTGGGGCTGATACTGGTTCTCAAACACTGGTGCCTTCCATGATTACACGGAGCAGCATTATATTTTCAAGGCCATGATTGCCTACTTGGGGAAATTATTGTACTTTTTAATTTGTTTTTGTTAACTTCATTTTTATCCCTCCTTTCCCCCCCACGAGGACTCAAAGCAGCTTCCAGGGCAGAGTGGGGATTCAAACCTGGGTCTCCCAGTTCCTCATCCAACACCGTAACCACTAAACCACACTGGCTCACACGCTAGTTATACAAAGGCCCCGGTCACACGGGCCGGATATCGTGGGGGGGAGGCGTGGCTAATTGCCCCAGAGGAAACTAACACACGGCCGCCCGAGCACACGTCCCGGTTGAGGTCCCGTGGTTAGGGGGGAGATGCCGACCAGACGGGTATCCTGCAGTGCGGCACAGAAGCCGCGCCGCGCGATCGCACTAGCAATTGTTCTTTGTGCGCATGCGCTGGTGGGCGCTGTTGCGCAACCTGCGGAGACTTGGGAGACAAAAAAACCCTTGTGTGTAATGAACAGCGGCAGGCGCCGGATGCCACGTAAGTCCACCGGAAACGCGATCAGACGCCCACCCTTGCCCCGCGGCTTCCGGAAACTAGTACCTCGGAGGTACTAGTTTTTTACTCCGCATCTTCGGTGGGAAGCCTCAGGTTAGCCATGGGAGCTCTACGCTTCCCAGATGTTGCAGTGTGATTGAGCCCAGAAAATCCACCTACCATCCGTATCGTCAGCGCGGCAAATGCTCCGTGTGACCGCAGCCAAAGAAGAGCGTAGAGTTTCATGACCTGCAGAACAAAAATCTTTTGCTGGGCCCTGACCTGGATAGCCCAGGCAAGCCTGATCTTGTCAGATCTTGGAAGCTAAGCAGGGCCGACCCTGGCAAGTACTTGGAAGGGCGACCTCGAAGGAATACTAGGGATGGTTATCTAGCCAGTGAAGCCACCTCTCTGAAAAACATCCTAGCCCCCCTAGAGGTCACCAGAAGTCACCATGGCTTCCAGGCTCTCAAGCACATACACACACAGGCACACGCACAAAATACTTGACAAAAAAATAACTTTTGCTGGGATACTTTCCCCTCATTCACCAATTCGAATGGTCCTCTTGCGTGCATGATAAAGATGCTCCACGCGTGGAACAGCTGTTTCATGAAAGCATTCCCACAAACATTGGCTCACACTGTGCACTTTTGGAAAGCTGGAGTCCTATGGAAATGGGCATATCAGAATTGCTGATCTGCTTCTACAAACACAATGCTGCTGCTGTCTTTACGATGGTGAGCCGCAGACATCCATTCTGTCCAGCCCCTGGCTATCTACATACCTAGTCTGAATCAGAAATGGTTTTGCACAGAAAATCTCTGCCTGGAGGCCTTGCATTATGGCTTCCTCCCTGGCTTGGCACCCTTTCTCCCTTCCCTTGCGATGTCTTTTTGGTTGTCGACGTGTTTTAAAGCTGTCTTAACTGTAGCAGTCCTGCCGCAATGTATCAGTAGTGATCGTATATTAAATAACAAAAGAGAAATGTCAGCGGGGATAATTATATTTTGAAACTGCGCCACGCCAGTGAGAAGCAGCTAAGTCACAAGCCAATAATAAAAAAAACACCCCAGTTTGTACGAGAGACAGTGGGAAACACAGGGTGACAGCTTAGCAACAAAGCTATATTGCTTTTCTTCAGATTGCATACTTAGAGCTATATTGCTTTTATTCTCCTGGATCGTGTACTTAAAAAAAAGAAGAAGAAGAAGAAGCAAACAATTGAAATATCTGGGTCTCAAAGGGGGGGAAAACAAGGATTGCATTGATGACTTGTCTGCAGAGGTTGGATCACTAACAGATTCGGATGGTCCTTCTTCTGAATGCAGCAAGGGCCCTCTGTGGAAATTGGCCAATTGCTGCTAGAATCAATAACTTTCTCTTTAGGGAGCAGGAAAGTGAGCTAAACTATTGGTGACAATAGAAGCAGGAACTCTGGAAGGAAGATGAGAAAAGGAAGGTGCCAGAAGGAGAAAGGTGCGAAACAAGAGGGATCAAAGCTTTGCAAGGATTGGGCGGCCTGATCCTGCCCATGCTTATAAGGGTGTTAAGTCCGGTTGCCAACCTCCAGGTGGCACCTGGAGATATCCCATTATGACAATTGATTCCTAGACATCGAAGATGAGTTCCTCTGGAGGGTGAACTCTATGGCATTATACCTTGCTGAGTAGGGGTGCCAGCCTCTACATGGGGCCTGGGGATTTCCTGGGATTTCAGCTCATCTCCAGACTATTGAGATCAGTTTCCCTGGAAAAAACGGATGCTGTGGAGGGTGGACCCTACGGCATTGTGCCCCTTGTCCTCCCCAGGCTCCACCCCCAAATTCCAAGAAGTTTCCCAACCTGGGTTTGGCAATGCTATCCCCATTCCCCCACTGGCAACCCTACTGCCGAGCTTCCTCCCCTCCAAACCCTGCCCTCAAGCTCTACCCCCCCCCCCAGTCTCCAGGAAGATCCCAACCCGGAGCTGGCAACCCTAACGTTAATGCCCACTGTGTTCATTGGCAGGGCTGCCAGCCTCCAAGAAGAGCCGGTAGATCTCCCGGAAGTATGACTGACGTCCAGATGACAGTTCCCCTGGAGGAAGAGGCTGCTTTTGAGGGCGGGCTCTATGGCATGGGACCCTACTGAGGTCTCTCCCCACCCCAAACCCCATCCTCCGCAGGCTCTGCCCTTAAATCTCTAGGGATTTCTCAACTCAGAGCTGGTGACCCTCGCTCATCACTGCTAATTCTTCATTGGTTTATCTATTTATTTAAAACATTCATTAGCCACCTTTCTTCCTTACGGAGCTCAAGGTGGCTTACAGCATAGATAAGACACATAAAATAGAAATATATTCAAAATATAGCAACCAAGATTTGAAATCACAATTCAAGACTGCTGATCCACTTAGCCAAAATGCAGTCCTAAATTAAACCACCTTCAGCTGACTCCTAAAGCAGAATTGCCAACCAGCTTGGAGAAAAATGCCCTATCCCTTTAATAGAGGATAAAGTCTGGAAATTGGCATGGAAGTAAATGATATCACTTGGTAACTAGCATCCAGTTAAGCCTTTCCCCAGGAAGTTGATAACCCTGCTCCTAAAGGTCAAAAGTGAAGAGGCTAGGCACACCTCCCTAGGGAGGTTGTTCCATAGTCATGGGGCTGCCACCAAAAAGGCCCTTGCATGTACCCACCAAATGAGCTTCTTTGATTAATGGGAGAACTTCAGGAGGGCCTCTCCCTCTGATCTTTATTCCCAGGAAGAAACATATAGAAGACAGTCCTTCAGATACCCTGGTCCCAAACCATGTGGGGCTTTAAAGGTCAAAACCAACACTTTGAATTGAGCTAGGGAGTGGATCAGTAGACAGTGTAATTGCTATAATATCAAGGTCACATGCTCACAATAGCTGGCCCCAACTAGCAGTCTAGCTGCAGCCTCCAAAATGCATGAGGGTTAAGGCAAGCTCCTTTCTATGCACATTCAGCATACGTGCAGTTGAGCTTCTGAAGAGAGTAATTATGGGCTGGAATGAGCTTTGATCTGAAACCATGCAGGCAAAACTCCTAGGGCTAATGGCACTAATAGCAACAGAAGAAGAACATAGGTTTACAAAAGAAAGTATCAAATCCCAAAAATAAATAAATAAATAAATTAATGCAGAGTGCTTTTATTCTAGCCTTCCTCCAAGCCCAGCTGGGAAGCAATGTCACAATGCTCTAGTACTTTCCCAAATTTTGATTGTTTTACCATAGAGATTCAGGGATTCCTAGAGCATCATATCACTTAACTGGAAGTTAGGTCACAGTGTTGCTTCCTAAGTCCCTGCTCCCAAAATACTCCCATTGGTTGCCAGTGTTTGGTTGGTAACCCTACCCAGTGAGCTTCATAGCACAGTGGAGATATGAACCTGGTTCAACCTACCAACTACTACCCCCCACTCAGTCTCAGCTTTTAAACTGAGAGGGCTAGCTCCAAAGGCTCCATTCCACAAACAGTACGGCTTTCTAACAGTGCAAAGCTTTTGCTCCATTGCAAGGGCTTGAGAGGAAGGCTCCACCATTCCAGCAATGCGGACTTCGTATCCATCCCAGTGATTTTTGAAACGGCTGATTTTTGACATTCAACCACATGCCAGCACCAGTGGCCTGTTACTATCCCAAATTACCATTCGGAAAGTAGAGTTTTTTTCTTTCAAATTAACTGGAAAACTTGGTGGTTGTGGGGGGAGGGATAGCTTTGTTTTTGGAAACATCTACACAGTATTGTTATCTCCAGTATTCGGCTCTAATCATATTGGTGGCTGAGACAATGAGTAAATAATTGTATATTTTGATGCATTTATCCACCAGTGCACTTTTAAATGCTTTTAGATGTTTTCCTGGGGTTGGGTAGGTTTCATTCTTCCATGTTGATGTTGCTGATTTGTTGAGAGCTAAAATCATCACACTCCATCAGAAAACTAATTCATGTTAATGCCAATGATAAAGTGCTTTCCTGAGTTCAGTGAAGAATAATCTGTTGAATTATGTAAAGGCAGTGGAAATCCTCGTTTGGACTATGAAATACATTCCTTTAGGGCAGCAAATTTTGGCAAGGCTCTTTTTGAGTTGGGTGTGTGTGTCCAGTGACAAACTCCACACTAAGGCATGATTGCACTATCCAGAAATTTCAGTTGGTCCAAAAGACTGCTACCCAGAATTGGGATGATATCATCCCTGGTGCTGAAAGATCTGCACTGGCCAGTTTGGTGTAGTGGTTAAGTGCGTGGACTCTAATCTGGGAGAACCGGGTTTGATTCCCCACTCCTCCCCATCCAGCTGCTGGTGTGACCTTGGGTCAGTCACAAGTTCTTTCAGAGCTGTTCTCTCATGAGCAGTCCATGAAAGAGCTCTCTCAGCCCCACCTACCTCACAGGGTGTCTGTTGTGGGGAGGGGAAGGGAAAGGAGATTGTAAGCCACTCTGAGACTCCTTCGGGTAGTGAAGGGTGGGGTATAAATCCAAACTCCTCCTCCTCCTTCTTTTTATGGATTTTATGTTTTTTATTCTTTTGTTTTGTGAGCTGCATCAAGCAGGTCTTTGAAGAGGAAGTGTATAAATGTTTTAAATAAATAAAAATAAATACTGTTATCAGACACGAGTTAGACTCCTGATTGGGGCCAGGACTATGCATACTGTCCTGCCCATTGAAGAGCTTTATCACAAACACTGCTGATAATGCTCTCACCCTGCAGAAGTGAGGCACGTAGTAGCTAGAGAGCCAGTGTGGCGTAGTGGTTAGAGTGTTGTCCTAGGATATGGGAGAGCCAGGTTTGAATCCACACTCATTGGGTGACCTTGGACCAGTCATACCTTCTTAGCCTAACCTACCTCACAAGGTTGTTGTTAGGAGAAAACAAAGGAGAAAACAATGTAAGCTGACTTGAGTTTCCATTTGTAAGTAAAGAAGAAGAGGGTTTTCTCAGTGTTGGCTGCCTCCCAGCTGTGGAATGCCTGGCCTCTTGAAGCTCACCTACCATATTGATTTTTAAGTACCAGCTGAAAACATTTCTCTTCACCTAGGTTTAAGATATACCTCTATCTAAGTGCCCCCCCAACACCTTTTCTGGTACCCACCAAGTGTATTTATAAAGTGGGCGGGGCCAGGTGGGTCTTTTGCCCAGTAAGGCTTCTGATTGAGTGTTAGAGATTTGATTGGCTCTACAGATTTTTACATATGTTGCTTTGGCAGCACTTGCCACCATAGCACAAGGATGTGACTGTGGCAGCTATTTTATGGCTGGCTCCACCTCCTGTGGGGGACATTTTGTGGCCGTCGTTTTGTGCCTGTGCTTACCACGTGTGGCCGACTTCCAAAGGTGCCTGCAGTCTCAAAAGGGCTGTGGACCCAAGCTCTCCCTTCTGTTTGTACATTTTTTAACTTCTGATTTTACCAATGTTCCCGCTAAGCTGTGGAGTCTTGTGAGCAAAAATTCTGCTTTGTGAGCTACTGGCATTAAAGTTATGAGCAAGCAATTTGGCTAGTGCATAAATTAGTTTGCTGTGGAGCCATCCTTCCTGAGCTAGGACAAAAATGTGAGAACTGGAGGCTAAAAAACTGTGAGCTAGCTCACACTAACTCAGCTTAGAGGGAACACTGGTTACAGGGACCACATACTCCACTCTTGGCCCTTCTGTGCTGGCTCCCAATCTGTTTCTCAGCACACTCAAGGTGCTGGTGTTGACCTTTAAAGCCTACATGGCTTGGGAGAGCTGCCTACTCCCTTATTAACCGACCTGACCATTTGGCTACTGCATAAATTAGGAGGAGGAGGAGATTGGATTTATACCCTGCCCTTCACTACCAAAGGAGTCTCAGAGCGGCTTACAAACTCCTTTCCCTTCCCCTCCCCACAACAGACACCCTGTGAGGTAGGTGGGGCTGAGCGAGCTCTGACAGAAACTGCTCTTTTTCAAGAACAGCTCTGCCAGAACTATGGCTTGCCCAAGGTCATCCAGCAAGTGCAAGTGGAGGAGTGGGGAATCAAACCCGGTTCTCCCAGATTAGAGTCCGCACACTTAACCACTACACCAAACGTAGGTTTGCTCTGGAGCCATCTTTCCTGAGTTAAGACAGAAATGTGTGAGCTGGAGGCTAAAAAAATGTGAGCTAGCTCACACTAACTCAGCTTAGAGGAAACACCGGATATTACTACTGTTTTATTGCTGAGGGTGTTTTTGTTGTAACATTTTTTGAAACTAATTGCATTGATTGATTGATTGATTGATTGATTGATTTGTGCCGTTAGCCACAGCAGCCAAGACTTTGGGAGAGACCCAAGAGAAACACTCCAGACAGACCAATAACTGAACAAATTGCACACACGCGCACACATATGCACACACACAGATTCCTGGATAGCAGAAGTTAACCCATTGATTTCGATATTTAATAGTTGCATATGTGAGATTTTGTCTGAGTGAAGAGAATAGGAAGGCCAGCCTTTTCCCCCATTGCTCCCCACTCAACATGTTACCAAAAGTTGGCTTGACAGTTTGATGAAAAGACGGCAGGGTGCAAATACTTTCTTAATTCAACACTTCATTTTAAGAGAGCACCTTAGAAAGCAGAATGGCAGAACCATTTTTCACCTTCATCTTGCCCTTGGTTTCAATTTTTATCCTTGAGCAACCGACCCCACAGAAAGTGATTTTCCTGGCCACTGCCATGTGTCATAGCTATTTTATTCCTTATTTCTCTCTTTTAATCTCCTCCTTCTGATGCTCTGTAGGCCCACCTGCGGACGTCCGAGCCTCTCCATGCCTTCTGGGTTTTGTTTTCAATCTCCATGCTTCTTTCGTCTTTGACGCTGTCAACTCCGCCTTTTCTGTTGTCACACACATCTCAGCTATTCGATTTCCTTGACAGTACTACAGTCTCTCTCTCTTTAGACCTGGTGTAATCTGATGTCAGGTCCTTTAAGTGGAAAATTGATTTCTACAGAGCTGATTTTGCATCTTTCCAAGTGCTCCAGTTGGACAAAACAGCCTTGGCTCTGACATTTTACAAAGAAAGTTATGCGTGTCGGGGCTTTCAAGCTTTTGACCTTCAAGGTCAAGCTGTCGCAAAACCAGGGCTTCATTTGCAGGGTATGGTTGTTCTTGCCACATCTGAAAAAGGGTATTGTAGAGCAGGAAAATGTGCAGAATAGGACAAGTCATAGGGTCAATCAATTGGACTATCTTCCTTACTAGGGAGGGCTAAAGTGTTTAGGCTTTTTTCCCAATTAAATAAAAGACAACCAAGGGAGACATGATAGAGTTTTCTATAACTATGTGTGAGGTGGAGGAAGTGGATGGAGAGAACATCCCCTGTCCTCACATACTGCTAGAACTTTCATGGGGCATCCAATGAAGTTGATGAGCAGTAAATTCAGGACAGAGAAGAGGAAGTAATTCTTCACTCAGTGAGTACTTGGGTTGCAGAATTCATTGCCAATGGATGTAGTATGGCTACTAACTTTGATGGCTTTTAAAAAGGAGCATGAACAAATTCATAGAGGAGAGGTCCCTCAATATGTATGAGCCATGTCAACTAAATAGAAAACAAGGTTGTTCAGTCAGTCAACATCTTGATACGAGCACTGGGGGAACTTGTAGGCCTTCTGAAGACATCTGGCTGGCCAATGTGTGATACACGATACAGAAGTAGATGGACCATTGGTCTGATCCAGCATGACTTCTCTTATGTTTTTAAGTCACATGATGCTTCAGCTTTGCTCAAACTAAACCGGTCTGGGTCTGGCCACTGCCTGGATGAGAGATCTCTTGGGAATCCTGTCTGAGCTGCCTTCAGTTCCATCAATGACTTATGGAATATATGTAGGGCTGCCAACCTCCAGGTGGCGGCTGGAGATCTCCTAGGACTACAACTGATTCCCAGGCAACAGAGAGAAGAGGAGAAGAGATTGGATTAATACCCTGCACTTCACTACCCAAAGGTGTTTCAAAGTGGCTTACAAACTCCTTTCCCTTCCCCTCCCCACAACAGACACCCTGTGAGGTAGGTGGGGCTGAGAGAGCTCTTGACAGAAATTGCTCTTTTTCAAGAACAGCTGTGCCAGAACTATGGCTTGCCCAAGGTCATCCAGCCAGGTGCAAGTGGAGGAGTGGGGAATCAAACCCGGTTCTCCCAGATTAGAGTCCGCGCACTTAACCACTACACCAAACTGGCTCTCTACACCAAATCACTACACCAAACAGAGTTTGGTTCCCTTGGAGAAAATGGCTGCTTTAGAAGGTGGGCCATATGGCATTATACTCTGTTGAAGTCCCTCTCCTTCCCAAACCATGGCCTCTTCACCCCCCCCCCAACTAGCCAACCCAGAGCTGACAACCCTAGATATAAGTGATTTGATTTGATTTATTAAATCTCTACCCCGCCCTCCTGGCCAAGGCCGGCTCAGTGCAATAGACGAACAATAAGGTGCAATAAACGAGCAAAATAAATATCCACTTGTGTTTCAAGACACAAGAGCAGTTTTGTGGCTTCTGCCTTGCAGGAGACTGCCGAACCTATTACAGGGTCCACTCTTGGCTCATACAGGGTACCAACTAGGACTGTTTGGCCTCACTGACACCTAGGGATAGCTTAGCTATTATGGACATCAGGGCATTTCCAGGTGGGCTGATGGCCTCCCCATGACCTGGGCCGGCCCAGACCAGTGGCAGAAAGCCTGTGTCTAGCCTGCCCAAGCCCCCTTTGATGTGAGGAAAGCAGCACTGCCAAAGCCCTGTGAGAGGTAAGGGAGGCAGTGCCCAAGCCCCATGTGAGGGGAGGGAGGTGATGACTGGCTAGCTGGACATGCAGGCGACTTCTTCCCTCCCCCTTTGGGAGGACGGGCCTGGGGTGGGAGCAATCAGAGTTCCTCTCCCTCTCCCCCTCCCTCCTTTGGGGGAGGTGTCTTTTCCAGAACTGTTTTGATCTCCCAGTCTGCTAGTGTTTCCAACCTCCTAGGGGGCCTGGCATTCTCCCAGAATTACAACTGATCTTCAGACCACGTAAGTCAGTTTCACTGGATAACATGGCTGCTTCGGAGGGTGGGTTCTATGGCATTATGCCCGAATGACATCACTTGTCCCTCCCCAGACCCATCCACCCCTAGGGTCCATCTATAAATCTCCAGGAATTTCCCAACCTAGACCCAACAAACCTAAAGTCTGCCCCTTCTGGCACCTCACATGAACTGTGCCCTGAAACCTACCCCAGTCTTTCTTAAACTGCACACTGTAGGGGGAATCGGTCATGGGTATGGTATCTTTCAAGGATGTTTGCCCGTCATTACTGAGTCTCTCACTGGGAACAGGTTTTATTCACTCAGATTTCTCCTGAACATGGTTTGAAAATGACTAGCTTCAAACAATAAGCTGGAATGCAGGAGAAACCCTATATCTTCAAGTTCAAAACTGTGACCAAATTGTAATGCTGATTGGAAGAATCTGGCAATTTTCATAGAAGTCAACACCATCAGTAATGGCTCTGAAAAAGGGTACAGCTTTCATTGATTTCAGTGGGATTTCTATGGAGCTAATTTCCGCAGGATTGCTCTGTTCTGGACTATACACTTGCCTTACTTTCCAGAGCAGTGGTATCAGGTTGGTCTAGGTGTACCTGTCAAGATACATACTCTAGCATGGAGCCCAGCTCCAGCTCCTAGAGTTCTCTGCCCCTGATTTCCCAGTTTCCTTGTTATTACCAGTTAGCCTGCTTTCTTGAAGTGAACAGTGACAATTGTTAAGGAGAAGCAGTTTCTGCCATTCACATCTTCCTCCCTCTTTGGATGGAGTAGGGGTTGTGTCCAGAGGTCAGCTGCAAAGAAGTGGGCCCACTCAGGATGGGGCATCCACTGAAGACATCTTGCCCAAGGGCCACTGTAAACCTGCAGCTGGCACTGATCAATGGTTGTGAAGAACCTGGGTCTTCACAGAAACTCATCACAGGTTTCTCCAACAGGAGACAGGTTACAGTGGATAATCTTGTTCCTGCCAATCATCCTGTCCAATGATCAGCCTCCAAGGAATGTTGGGTATCTTCTTTTGTTGTTGTTCAGTCGCACAGTTGAGTCCAACTCATCGTGACCCCATGGACCACTTCATGCCAGGACTCTCAAGAGTCTTCTCCAGCACCATAATTCGAAAGCATCTATTCTTCCACGCTTGGCCTTCCTTATGGGCCAACTCTCACAGCCGTACATTACTAAATTCCTGTGGGACAATTATGATCCTCAGTGGGCCCAACAGGGTAAAGCACCTCAGGTTTTGGAGAGCCATGAAAGGGTTGCAAATCATAAACTCTTCATATAATTTATCTCCTAAAAAAGACACCACTTGGATTTTCTGTACCAATAACTCACAGTTACTATTACAGTGTTGACTATAGCATAATGGGACCTGCTTTGATGCAATGGGACCTGTGCCTTTAGCATATCTAGTAACCATTTAAGCCCATTTCATGTAGAACCACTGAGCAGTCCTGAGGAATATTCCTCAGAATATTTGTGAGGAATGGTGACATGCAAATCTGAAACACTAGGACAGGGGTGGCCAAACTGTGGCTCCGGGGCCACACGCGGGCCTTTCACACACGTTTTGTGGGTCTCACATGTTGTGTGGCTCCTGGCAGGGCGGCTGGGGAACAACAAATATCATTGGACAAATCAAGATCATTATCAATATCTGCTGTTACCGCTTTCATTATTATTTTTGGCAGTCTCATTTAATGTTAACAAAAAGCACATTTGCATATTTCCCAGTAAAAATATGTAATATTTGTTCATGGCTTGCGGCTCTCAAAAATCTGACGTTTATTCTATGTGGCTCGTAGGTTGAGCAAGTTTGGACACCCCTGCACTAGGAAAAGGGGCCAGTGCCCTCCACTCTCCCTGAATGCAGCCTGGAATCAATATCGCCCGGTGCAGATGGGACACATGCCTATCTCTCAGCCACAACTGAGTCACCCCTGCCATTTTCACAATCCTGCTGTGAATCATCCCCATCCCACAGGCTAGAGAGCTCAAGACTTAAATTTCAACTAGTGATTGCATGTGTGCTGTAACAGCTGAGACTCCCATTTCTGATTCAGTCAGAGAACCCTGTGGTTTTAATTAGAGCACAAAAGACTCTTCCTCTCATGAACACACATTACGAATGTCATAAAGTTCAAAAATATTCACTATTTCCACTCATTGCTGCCCATTGCAGTAGACAGCAGGACAAACGATATAGCCACTTTGTAAAATAATGTTTAATGTGTGAGGATTCCACTTTCTTAGGACAAGAAGTTCCTGGGTTTGGCCATCACAGGGTCTGTTTCCTTGTGAAGAGAGAAACTTGTAGCATTTTTGGTGATATCTGTTTGGAAATCTGAATAGACATGGAAGGAGAAGAAGAGGAGGAGGAGGAGGAAGAACATAAGAACATAAGAACATAAGAGACGCCAATGTTGGATCAGGCCAAAGGCCCATCCAGTCCAACACTCTGTGTCACACAGTGGCCAGAAATACCAGTGCCATCAGGAGGTCCAGCAGTGGGGCCAGGACATTAGAAGCCCTCCCACTGTTGACCCCCCCCAAGCACCAAGAAGACAGAGCATCACTTGCCCCAGAGCCCCTAGCTATACCTTGTGGCTAATAGCCACTGATGGACCTCTGCTCCATATGCTTATCTAATTCCCTTTTGAAGCCATCCATGCTTGTAGCACCCACCACTTCCTGTGGCAGTGAATTCCAAGTGTTAATCACTCTTTGGGTGAAGAAGTACTTCCTTTTATCCATTCTAACCCGACCGCTCAGCAATTTCATGGAGTGCCCACGAGTTCTTGTATTGTGAGAAAGGGAGAAAAGTACCTCTTTCTTTACCTGCTCTTTCCCATGCATAATCTTATAAACCTCGATCATGTCACCCCTCAGTCGTCTTTTCTCCAAGCTAAAGAGCCCTAAGCGCTTTAACCTTTCCTCATAGGGAAAGTGTTCCAACCCTTTTATCATTCGAGTTGCCCTTTTCTGCACTTTTTCCAAAGCTATAATATCCTTTTTAAGGTGTGGTGACCAGAACTGCACACAGTATTCCAAATGAGGTCTCACCATGGCCCAAGGTCACACCAGCAGCAGCATGTGGAGGAGTGGGGAATCAAATCCATTTCTCCCAGATTCGAGTCTGCACTCTTAACCACTACACCAAACTGGTTCTCTGAATCTCCTTACGTCAAGTGGATATTTTTCACCTCTCTTTAGAACAATTTGAAGCTTCAGGCGAAGCCAAAGAACATGGGACCTGTATGAATGTGTATGTGCACTCGTAGATTGGCTACCACACTGTGTTTCCTATTAGGAAACATCTCTCTAAGCAATATTATGAACTTGATGCTGGACACTGATGAGTGCTGGGAGACCTACAGTATCCCACTGTTGTGTTTTAGATGTCATTTTCAGTCATTTTATGAAATGGGTGGATGGTCTTGGGAGAAAACAGGGATGCACTGACCTGTGAATGTTGTTAATTGAGAATCTTCTTTTCATTTTCAGTCGCTGGTGAGGAGAAAATACTGGCAGGATAATATCTTGAGAGAGATGGCCCCTAGAGACCATTTTAAGTAGAAAATGGAGACATGCTCCTGTAATACTCTGAGGAAGGGGGGGATCCATCCTGAGGGCTGCTAATTCGCTGACCCTTCTAGCTGAGATAACAGCCACCAAAAAACAGACCTTCATAGACAACATAGCCAATGAGCACTTTGCTAATGACTCAAAAGGTTTGACCATCAGTCCTGCTAATACCACTGAAAGGGACCATTGGGGAATAAGTGGATCCCTAGATCGCAGGATATTGAAGAGACACTTAAATAAATGTTTGGACAATCTACGTGAGAAGACCAATTTTCCCTCTAAACCCAGGTAACAGGATATAGCAGCCAAGTAGCCTAGACCTTCTGCTTTCAGGGACAGCAGGTAATCAAAATTAGCGTGAGTGGTGCCCTCACAGGGGAGGCACCCACCTTTTTACAACAACTAGATAAATGCTTCCATTTGAGAAGGTATGACCTTCTAGTGGAAGGTTTACAAGATTGTAAAATAATCTTGTTGATCTCAGGGGAGAAAAATCAGGTCCTGGTCTGGATCCTCCACACCATTAGACTGCGATGGTCAATATCATGGTGAAGCACCAGTCCTATGCTCAGCAAGCCCAGTTTGCTCAGGAGTCAAATGGACTGTCCCTCTGCCGGTTTCATAAGTATGGAGAACCATATCTGATGAGGCCAGAAGGGGGCCAGCAGGATCATGTCTGTGCCTTCCCTCCTGATCGTCCCCAAAACTTTGGTAAGTAGGGCGAAAGGTGGAAATGGATAAAATAGGATGCCCTGCCAAGAAATCGGGGGGCTTTGGTGTTCACCTTGGTAGCAAATAGGTCTACCTCTGGGTCTCCCCAGAGTGTAAATATGGGACCCAGATAAGCACTCCTGATGGACTAAATTTTTTAGTAGTAATGATTTATTACAGCAAAAGCCAGTAAAACAATACAATTCTGATGTAGAGGAGGTTCAAACAATAATAATATAGTAATGATCAGTGCTCCCTCTAAGCTGTAGAGTCTTGTGAGCAAAAATTCTACTTTGTGAGCACTGGCATTAAACTTGTGAGTGAGTGATTTGGCTACTGCATAAATTAGTTTGCTCTGGAGCCATCCTTCCTGAGCTAAGACAGAAATGTGTGAGCTGGAGGCTAAAAAACTGTGAGCGAGCTCACACTAACTCAGCTTAGAGGAAACTCTGGTAATGATATAAAAACATTAGCAAGAATGAATTAATAAAATTGGTAAAATAGCAGCAGAAAAAAAATCATACATTTTTTCCAGTTTACGTTTCCTAATAGCTAAGCAACAAAATTTTGCCACCGCATAAGTCACTGAGCTCTGAGTATCTTCCAAAAGAAATTTGCACAGGACTTCTGGCCTGAAATCAAGATAGGACTGCAGAGGGTTAAATCTGGACTATTCGTGGGAGAAGAGGGTGGTTCTTCTCAGCATGTCCATCTCGGTGCAAGCAGTATGGATGGTTTGAACAGACGTGCAGTATTTTACTGCCCATCCCCATACCGCCATGGTTTCTTGACAGAGATGTCTGAAATCTGTTCCCCCTTGCTTGTCCAAATAAAACATGGTGGTAGTGTTGTCTGTCTGAATAAGAACTGGACAACCATGTAGGATATCTGTAAAGCAGCACCACATGCAATTCTAAAATGTTAATATGTAACAGCTTCTCCTGGCGGGACCAAATCCCTTGAGCTGAGAACCCCTTAAAGCATGCTCCCCAGCCAAGCAAGGAAGTATCAGTGGTTAAAGTAATTTTTTGATGGATAACATTGAACAAAATACCCTGGGTTAGGATCTTAGAAGAGGACCACCAACTAAGGTACCTGATCACCCCTCTAGGAATAGATAGCCTGTGCCACTGGATATCTGTCCTGGATCTAAACTGGGCTAATGTTAATTGTAATACTGTAGTTGTGAAGGCCATAAGCCCCAGGAGTCGCTGTATTTTGTGAACTGACTGAAATGGGTACTAGTGAACCTCCTCATCATAGAAATGATGGCCTTAACTCTCTCAGGTGGTAACAAACCAGTAGCTGACATTGCCCCAATAAACTGTACTTCTGAGAAGGGATTAGTCTCGACTTTCCCCAGGTGACTAAAAGACCCAGCCTCTCACACATATGAAGGACAATAGATAGGTGGTTCAGGAGTTCTCCTCTAGACAAAGTCACCATCAGCCAGTCATCAAAGAAGGGAAAGATGGCACACCTGTGTACTCGCAGGTGAGCTAACGCTGGGGCCACGCTCTTTGAGAAAACCCTAGGGGCAGTGGCCAAACCAAAAGCTAGCACCCTGTATTAATAAACATCATTCCCAAAACAAAAGCACAAGTACCTGTGACATTGGGAGTGGATAGCAATATGAACATATGCATTTCAAGTCAACAACTACGAAACATAAATTTAACTTTAATAATTGCATAATGGAAACAAATGAAAACATGAGAAACCTTGAAACTGAAAGGTGAGTATTAACATGTAAATCAAAGATGGGCCTAACTCCCCCCGCCCTTCTTGTCAGCTAAAAAGAAACAGGAGTAGAACCCAGTAGGAGAACTGGCATTAGAAAACTTCTCAGTTGCACCTTTTTCCAGAAGGGCACACTTAACTCATGTAGGGAATTGGTAACAGGACTGTTTAGCAGGGTGGCAAGTCATAAAATTCAAGTCTATAACCCTGCTGGATTACAGAAAGCACCCAAGTATCAGAAGTAATGGTCCCCCATTCAGTACCAAATTGTGCCAGCCGGTCACCAAATTTAATAGGTGCAAGGGGCCCCGGTAGTCAAAATGCAGCTTTATGTTGGGGCTCCTGTGGTTCCTTAGTTGAGTGGGGTTGATGTCCCTGTCTGGGCCTAGGAGCACTTCTTTTTGAATACCCTTTTTGCGATTGGAAGGGCTTAGTGGCAGGACACTGCAAACTCAAAGGACTGAAGTAGCGATGCTCCCTCTGGTATGGCTGCCAAGTCTGGTGAGAGAAGGGGCATTGCTTACACTGGCAAGGGTTTGACTGCATAATACCCAACAACTTCGCAGTCTGCCTGTTTTTCTTTATCTGTGAGAGAGTCTCGTCAGTGTTTTCTGAGAATAGCATTGCCCCCTCAATTGGCAAATCCTCAACTCTCTCTTTAGTCTCCACAGGGAGAGCCATGGACCTGAGCTGGGCGTGACATCTCAACATGATAGAGGTGGCCAAAGCTCGTGTGTTAAGAGTCCACTGTATGACAGCTTACATTAATTTGCTGCATAGACAGCTTTATTCTCTCTGTTTGTAGAATCTTGGCAAGAGGATGCTTCTCCTCTGGCAATAACTCAATGTAAGGTGAAAGCTTTTCCTAGAGAAACAATTGATAGCCGGCTACAATGGCTTGGTAATTTGAAATCCATAGACCCAAAGCAGTTGATGAATAGAATTTGTGTCCCAGGGCATCTAGTCTCTTACCCTTCTTATCAACTAGGGCCTCATGATATGATTGGCATGAACCTGGCTGCATTTCCTCCATGATTAGGGAGGAAGGAGGGGGGTGCATGGATACTAGTTAGTGTTATCTGGTTTGACTTTATAAAAATGTCCAGCATACTAGGATGCAGCCTGCAGAGATGCTGACCTTTGCCATAATTCCTGCGTCAGATCATTTAGGTCTTTCAACACGGGAAAAGCAATGGTACCAGGAGATTCTGAATGAAGACGGTCCAAGATCTTTTCCTCAGGACTGAGTTCAGTGGTTGAAGTGTAGTGGGTTAGATGCATGAATGAAACCCCGAGACTGATGTAATGATCAGCATGGTTTACTGGAACACAACATAAGGCAACAAACAACGGCCGGCTGGCCAACTATATACAAACCAGGGGACACACCCCTGGGTCCCATTGGCAGGTTTAAATCTCCTGCCAAGGTCCCATTGGTCCCCCAATGGAGGGACCAGGAGCCTAGTCCCTATTGTTACTCCGGATTCAAGCTCAGGAGTGTGCGCTGGCCTCTGGTAGTGGTCAGCAGACACAACAGTGGTGGTCACTTTTGATCTCCAAAGACTGGGCCATGTGTAACATTTGTTCACTGTACATTCTAAGATCCTCAGTAGGGGATGCTGGTGCAGGATCTCCTACCCTTTCATTGGGGCTCGGATCCAAGGGTGCTTCAGAACTAATGTTGGAGCTAGGCACTTTCACTTCCTCATCAATGTCAGAGATAGACACCATACCTGAGGCCGAATGAACAGGTGGTCTTAATTGTGGGTGCCAACCTCGCACTGGATCTGGTCTTGCCCCAGGGCCATCATAATGTCTCCCCATTCTGCCATATATGCTGTGGACATAAAATATGGATGGGGAGGCCATGACATTGGGGCCGGAGGCTGTGACTATGGAACTGGTGGGTTAACTTCAGGTTCAGAATGGCGTGGAGCCAAGGTAGCAATTGGTTCCGGCTCAATTTCGCCTTCTGAGATCAATAAGGGTGGCAAAGTCAGTCTGGGCAAAGGAGTCTTCAGACACGCCAGTACCTCATCTACCTCAAGGGTCAGTTCTGGGATTTGAATAAGTGTATGATGCCTCACTTCTGATTGGCTCTTCTCCTTGTGCTTAGCTTTCAACTTCAGGGTTTTTTGCCAGGGGCTTGAAGGGGATCGGGAGTTCAAATGGCTCCACTGCAGTTTGGAATGGAGGATGGCTGGAACTGATTTAACTGACCCTGATGAAGAGGCTTTGGGTGGGTGCTCTGAAGCCAATGTTGGGTTTGAGGCAATGCTCCCTCTAAGCTGTGGAGTCTTGTGAGCAAAAATTCTACTTTGTGAGCTACTGGCATTAAAGTTGTGAGTGAGCAATTTGGCTACTGGATAAATTAGTTTGCTCTGGAGCCATCCTTCCTGAGCGAAGACAAAAATGTGTGAGCCAGAGGCTAAAAAAATGTGAGCTGGCTCCTACTAACTAAGCTTAGAGGGAACACTGGTTTGAGGGAGTACCAGAGGATTGCAGGGCTTTCTCCCAAAGTGCCTCTTTGAGTTTAGAAGTCCGATTGTGCCTCACCTTAGGGGTCAAATGCTGGTAAGCCATGCATGTTGCCACGTTATGTCCTTCCGCCATACAGAAAATACAGAGATCATGTTTGTCCATGTGGGTCATTTTCCCACCACAACTGGTGCACTTTTGGAACAAAGCTCTCTGGGCCATGATGTGAGTCAATGCACACTGGCCACTCGCTGCATGGAAAGGGGGGGGATAAGTAACCAAGAGAAGACTGAGGAGGACGTAAGATTCCAGCTCCATCTTGGCTGAACACTCACTAGGACAGGGGTGTCAAACTCATTTGTTATGAGGGCCGGATATGACATAAATGAGACCTTGTTGGGCTGGGCCATGTGTGTCATAAAATGTAATGCCAAGTAGCAGAGATATAAACTTTATAAAGAACACAGACAAACACAATTATTTTTTTAAAAACTTTAAATAAAACATGCTTAAAACACTAGCACTCTTCCAATATTTTGTCTATTTAACAGTCTCTGATAACTGACACCTCTTGCTCTGAATTATTGCATCAAAATGTCTGTGCTGTAGCAATCTTGAGTATGCTGTTCAGGTGTGTATCTATAAGTTGCAAACCTACTTTTTATTTATTGACATTCATTACAGAAATCTCATGCTCAGTGTTCTGAGCCCTAGGACTCAGAGGAAAACATGAAAAGGCACCCTGACACAGACTGAAGGCCATGTGTTTGTCTACAAAACTGTACTCTTCCTCAGAGAAATAATTACAGCTTCCTACAAAGGAAATGTACTGAGTGAACTTGGTCTGGACACACACACGCTCAGCCTAATCCACCTCACTGGCTTGTTGCTATTCCTCCTCTAAAACAATTCACATTGCTTTCTTGCTGAGAAAGACTGCATCATGAGGGCATGAATACAGTGAGAAGGGGGAGGGAACCCAATTGCACCCAGGAGCCCGACCTCCCCCACACACAGCATAACGAGCCCTACAAAACACACACACACAAATACGCACATAAACCTGAGTCTTGACTGTACCACTTCCAACTGTAGGCAAGGGCTCATATGACAGAATGCTGTTCCTCCTGAAAGAAAATAGAGATTTCTGAACACAGAAAGCTAGCATCTTAGGGAGAAGTCAAGGCTGGAACCTTTCACCATGACATCTAGCTTTCTGTGTGCAGGGAATTTTGTGTGCACGTGTGTGTAATCAGTCACGTGAGTTTCCACCTGGAGTCTGCAGCGGTACAATATAGGTTCACCCCAAACCTAATCTCCTGTTTGTGAGAATTAGATCTACAATAGGATCTAAACCTGCCCCTGGTGACTTAAAACAAAATCAAGCCTGCACCTATCTGCAGGGTACCTCCTCTTCATTAAACATAGGCCTATTCTGGGTTCTATTTCTTGGTAATGAAACTGTGGAATTTCCTGCCAGCTGACATTTTGATGGTCACAAACATAAATGGCATTAGGGGGCAGAGTAGATAGTTTGATGAGGGAAAGTTCCCACCTGTGTTTACTAGCCATGGTGAGTAAAAAGAACCTCCATATTCAGAGACAGCAAACTTCTGAAATACTGCATTAGGAGGCAGCATCAGGGGAAGGCCTTGGCCTCTAGACCCTGCCTGTTGGCCCTCCAAGCAACAGTGGTTGGCTGCTGGTTGAAACAGTATGCTGGACTAGATGGATCACTGGTCTGACCCAGGAGGGTTCTTCTTATGTTCTTCTGTGCCAGAAAAAAAGCAGAAGGTTAGAAACTGGATTCTATATGTGTCACATTTATTATTAATAGTGAATTAGAATCACTGATGTAATGTGGCCACTACTTGTACATCAATTTTAGTATGCAAATGAACACACCTCACAAGGAAAGATTTATATGTGAACTTCACAAAATCTGCTGTTAGGTTTCTCATTTTCTTTCCCTTAGATATTGACCCATCCATTAATTCCTCATTTTAAAATTCCACATATCTACTTTTCTGCAGCTTGGCAGGCACCGTTGAGTATTGAATTATATTAATACAATACATCAAAGTGCATTGCTAGTGATACAGCAATAGTCTAACCGGGGGTGGGGAAGTATATCCAGCACAATATCCAGCATACAGGGTAACATTTTAATATAAGCTTGCTTTATCTATTATATATAAACACAATCCATGGCAATTTGTTTGCTTCAAGATGAACTTACTATATCTGCCATCAATCATCTGTGGAGAAAAAGAGACTCTAAGATATGGCTGCCAAGTATTAACATTAAAATATCACACTGTAAGGGCTGCATCGTAGCTTAGGAGGTTATGAACCATTCATATTACACCTGTATATAGATGTCTGAACTGTGGGCCAATCTGTGGATATCTAAATCTGCGGATCAGATACCCATTGAAAGTGAAAGAGATTTTTTCCCAAACTTCTGCTGATAGGCAGGTATGCCTGCTTATCACTGATCCAACCAAGATAATGAAAAATAAAATGCTATAAGATAGATCTCCAAACAACTATCTGTTGCCTGCCCACTGTATTTTAATACAATGGCAAAATATGTTGACACTATATGCAACAGGCGGTATATTAACAGGCGGGCCCCCAATCTGCTGTGTAAAAAGATTTGTTGTATAACCTTCTTAAAGCTAGTTTGAGTGTAGTGGTTAAGTGCGTGGACTCTAATCTGGGAGAACCAGGTTTGAGTCCCCACTCCGGGGTAAGAAAGACGTCTAATAAAGGGCCAATATTAAAAACCTAGTTAAAACTTATAATATAAAGGGGAGCGGTGGCACAGTGGGTATATCCCACTGTCTTAACATCTGAACTGTGTTAGTTCAAGCCCCGTGCTGGTGTGAGCAGCCAGCCTGTTGTCCCCAGCTCATCATCCACCCAGCGATACGAAAGCTTCAGCGAGTAGATAAAATGGGAACCACTCCTTAGAGAGGGTGGGCACGCCAATCTCCCTTGTGGGAGGGTGTTAGCTGACGGTCGGACGTCCTGGTCGAGGTTCGGAAAGGTGAAATAACTTCTCGGCTACAAAAGAATCCCTGCAGTGGATGTTCCGGCCAGGCGGTGGCAGTGTGGCGATTGACATACAGGTCCTGAAGCCTGGTCAACAAGCAGCCGTGCAGAAAAACGATGGAGCCAAGCCAGAAGACATCTGCACCGGGCAGTTATGGCATGTGCAATTAAATTAATATATGTTGCCTTCCCTTTCCCCTACAAACATTGTTAGTCCCTTGTCTATATTGAGTATATTGTCTATATTGAGTATATTGTCTATATTGACTATATTGCCACCTGGTATTTTTGGCCACTGTGTGACAGAGTGTTGGACTAGATGGGCCTTTGGCCTGATCCAACATTGACGTCTCTTATGTTCTTATGTTCTTAACTGTACATCGCTTTGAGCCCACTGGGGAAAGCGATTAATAAATGGAAAGTATATATAAAAATATACAAAAATACATGAATTTATTAGAAAGACAGTTGAAAACATATAAGGGCCCAATGAAAGCCTTGTAAAAAAGTTAAGGTGGCCTAAACACAAGGGCCAATACACATGACCTGACGCGTTTCTGCCCTATTGGGGGCTTCTTCAGAGATCAAACAGTATTAGCAGTGGGGTACCGCAAGGATCAGTACTCGGTCCGATGCTTTTTAACTTGTTCGTTAATTATTTGGAGTTGGGAGTAAGCAGTGAACTGGCTAAATTTGTGGATGATATGAAGTTGTTCAGAGTGGTGAAAACCAGGGAGGATTGTGAGGCACTTCAAAGGGATCTGTCGAGGATGGGCGAGTGGGTGTCAACGTGGCAAATGGGGTTCAGTGTGGCCAAGTGCAAGGTGATGCACATTGGAACCAAAAATCCTAACTATAAATACACATTGATGGGGTCCGAACTGGCAGAGACTGACCAAAAGACAGATCTTGGAGTCGTAGTAGATAACTCACTGAAAATGTTGAGACAGTGTGTGACTGCAATAAAAAAGGCCAATGCTATGCTGTGGATTATTAGGAAGGGTATTGAAAACAGATCAGCCAATATCATAATGCCCCTATATATGGGGGGGGTGAGCAACTGTACAAAGATACAAGTAACACAGAACACCATGGCAGCTTGCTGACAATCAGCCAATATCATAATGCCCCTATATAAATCAATGGTGCGACCCCGGTGGGGGGAGGTGTTAGCCGGCGAAATGGAATGTCCAGCTTGGAAGCCTCGAAAGATCTTCTCAGCATCAAGAAGCCTGCGATGGGCCAATCCGGCCAGGCGGTGGCAGTGCGGCGCTGCGACTTGAAACAGTACTGGAAAAAGCTGACGTCATTAAGCCAAGCCAAGTGAATGCCGTCTGGAACACGTCTAAGCCTACAGCTGAACAAAATCCCCGTCGGCTGCAAATGTGTGCGACTTAAAAGATGTATATGTTGTCCTCCTTTACCCCTATGAATCATTGTTAGTTCCGTGTGAATATGTGTAACTGTAAATCGCTCAGAGCCAGCAGCTCTGCAGGATTGAGCGATTAATAAATTGAAAGATATTATTATTATTATTATTACTATTATTATTATTATTATTATTAGGAATACTGTGTACAGTTCTGGTCACCACACCTCAAAAAGGATATTATAGCATTGAAAAAAGTGCAGAAAAGGGCAACTAGAATGATAAAAGGGTTGGAACACTTTCCCTATGAAGAAAGGTTAAAATGCTTGGGGCTCTTTAGCTTGGAGAAACGACAGCTGAGGGGTGACATGATTGAGGTTTATAAGATCATGCATAGGATAGAGCAGGTAGAGAAAGAGGTACTTTTCTCCCTTTCTCACAATACAAGAACTCGTGGACTCTGATGTGTGTAACACCACTTAGCATTCTACTGTGAGTTGCTTTGTCTGGGATGCAGTTTGGATTTCTGTCTCTCTTCTTTCTATTGTATTTGTTCAGAGCCTTCATGGCTCCATTTTGTTCACTGTTTGCTTGGGTGTAGCTACTGTACCTCAATGAATAGCTTTGTTTCAATTAAGCTGTTGAGCTTGTGTCCCTTCTTGGTTTAGAATGGCCAAGTGAGGCAAAATAGGGCCCCAGTTTACAGCTAGGTATGGGACAGGCCTATGCTTTGGCTGGAGACCCCCTGCCCGCTGCCAGCTATGCTCACTTCCACTCAACTGGGTAGTAGGTGATACATGATGGGGGGCAATGGGGTGTGATCAGCATCTATAGTTAAACTATAGAATTTGAGGTGAATGCTAGAGTGTTGCCTCTACACAGTGACGTTACTTCCAGGTCGTGCAGGAAGTAATGCCACTGGTGCCCCCCCCCATAGGAAGTCTTCTGCCAGTTGCCACCCTTATGGGAAAGGGAATGCTATGAATTTGGACTGGACCCAGAGCAATGGGCCTTGCATCTAAGCACTGAAGATCATGAGTCCAGGCTTGTTTATTTTCACTACAGGTTGGATCCTAGGAATCTATTCTGCTCACAGTGGAACCTTTCTCAAGTGAGTGTAAGGAGGTAGGAGGTAGGCTCCACCATCAACAGAACGCATTCACTGGAGACAATCCCATCTTCTTATATTCTAATGAACAGCCTGTTAGCCTTCTCTTCTTCCCATCACAAAACCTACTGCCTACTCTCTCCTCCATTTTGTTACCCTTCATCCATCCCTCTTCCCTTTCTGCCCTTGCTTTCTCTAAAAGATAAAGTTTATCCATAGAACTCTTGCTGCTCTCCTGGGAAGATTTCCTATGTCTTTACGTGGAGGATCATGCAAGAAAGTCATATGCTGGGCAAAGTAATGTGTAACCCAAAAATGTACCTGAAAATGCAATACGGCCCCTCTCAATGGTATATTTTTTGCTAAGACCTTCAACGAAATGTTCTATCTGTCCACCTGCAAACACTGCCCATCGGAGTATCACACCATTATGCAAAGCCTCAGTGCCTTCTAGTACAAGACATTCAGTAGCTCTTTTTCTTCTTTCTGTGTCGCCTATTTTTCTGCCTGACTTAATTGCCTGTGCACTGCTTTTTCCTTTGTTTGCACTGCAGTTCTGTCTCCCTCTCATACACACTTTGTTTTTTTTTTTTGATAATTCATGCATGAACTGAACCATTTCCCGACAACTTAAGTACTGCTTATCAGTTTAGAACCAAAACAAAACACACACAAAAAGGGGCTGCACAAACTCAATGTGCACATTGTACATATTGAACTAAGCAAATTCAAAAAGGGTTTTGTTTGTTTTTTAGTCTGGTCCAGCCCACTGGCTGCTGCTCTAATTTTAAAAAAGCTCAGCACAACAGAAATCAAGAGAAAAGATTAAAAAAAAAACAGAAATGATGAACAGTCTGGTCCAGTGCACTGGATGTGAGCGCTGGCACTCTTATTACGGATTGATGGAACATGAGGGTCTGGAGTCTACTCTTAAGCATGGTACAAGAGCTGTCATGGTTTGGTCCCGGTAGTTCTCTTTTCTGAATGTTTCCAGAAGTCATGGTATAACATATCCTGCTCATTTACTGTAGCCATCTGCAAGTGAGCTACATTTTTATTTCTCCTCCCACCATTCACCCCCCCCCTCCTGTGGTTCTGCAATTTTCTCTTCTGGTTTCCTAGAACTGTCTAATATTGCACATGCTTGTGGTACAGATCTGACATGTCATTTATACCAAATGCATATGTACGTCACTGATATGGATAATCTATACCAGGGGTGGCCAAACTTGCTTAATGTAAGAGTCACATAGAATAGACATCAGATGTTTAAGAGCCACAAGACATGAACACACATGTTTTTATTGAAAAATATGCAAATTTGCATATTAAATTAAAGAGACAAATGTCTTCTCCGAGCCAAGCCAGTTTCAACCCTTCTTTTTTTAGAAAGACAGCAACCCAGCTAGGAAGGACAAGTCTACACAGCTTTGGGTTCATCATCAACCCCCCCCCCTTTTGTGACCCCTCTCCTTATGTGAGGATATGAAGAGTGAACTAAGAGATCAGGGACACTTTCCAGTTCTGATGGTGTCATGGCATTCCACACAGCAAGGTGGGTAGGCCAACAGTGGCAGAAGCTGCTGTGTCTATTATGTCTAGTCCCAAACGGATGCGATTGGGAGCCACGCAGCGATACCTCAGCTGAAGGTTCCAGTTTATTGAGGAGAATTTTAACAAGGCATCCAGGGATAGCTTGTGGCCATTAGGAGCACTTTATACATGCATTTCTGAGTCCTTTGTTATAAAGCCAGAAGCATAAATAGTTCCCAATAACCAAGTGATAAAACACTGAAGAGGAAGAACCAAAAAAATCACTCGGGGTTGGCTGACGCACAAATACCCAGCATGTAATTAAAATATCAGCAGAAGCATAAAAAGAACCTTGCAAAGCTTATAAAAAGCAACAAAGCCTGGCAACTGATGAGAAGGTGGGGGGGGACATGATGTTGAGGGCGTTGCTGCAATGTGTGATGATGTCACTTCTGGGTACAGCCTAGCTCTAAGAATTGTCCAAAACTCTATGGTTTTATAAAAGAGTTTCTGGCAATTCCTGGAGTGACCCTTCTCACATCTGGGTTGTATCCAAAAGTGACATCATCATGCTCACAACACAAATAAGTTTTTTATTTTTTAATCTTTTAAATTTTAATGTTATCCCCCGTTGCTGTTCCAAGCTGCAGCAGGCAATGGGAACTCATGGCGGGGGATACCCTACCCCAGCTGGGGGCTTGGCAGCCCTAGATGTTGAGGTGTTAGTTTGCCCCCTCAAGAACACACCACAGAATTCTGTGATGACCTGATGTGATCTTTTTGTAGGGTTGCCAGCTGGGAGCGTTTAGGTGGGGGTAGCATTTGGGGCTGGAGCCTGGGGGACAGATGTTGTGAGATGCCATGATTGCACTTTTGGGTGATATCATGGTATTACACAATGTTGTCTCTCTCCTCCCCCCAGCTTTGCTCCCACCGGAACTCTGGGGGTGGGAGTTTGCCCTCCGCTGTGGACAACCTGACAAGTCCATCTTTTGGGCCTGTGGCATTTTGAATGTTCAGGTTTTTTTCTCATGGAGGATAAGGCTTCCGGAAACATCATGTATTTGCCTGGGCACTGTGTTTTGATTCCAGACTGTCTTAAAGATGGGAGTCAGTTTAGCCTTCTGTGTGTTTACAGTTTTGCCTCAAAGGCTTCAGAGATAGCTTCTACAGCTTCTGTTAAAAAGTTAGTAGTGGTTCGTGGGATGTGAAGCCTTGGTGGGAACACCTCGCAATGGGCAAGCGAAGCGGCATAACGTATAATATTGTCTGCAACAACCAACAGATATGGCAAGCAGTCTTCGCCCGTGTTATGTCGCCAACCAGGAACATGGTAAGTGTAACATTTACACTAAGCCGTCGTTCTCTATGTTAAGAATTCACAGTTAAGGCTGCTATATGAAAGAGTGCCTTACAGGTCCAAGAAGAACAAAAACTCATCTCCACTGCAGGTGAACTAAACAAGTAATATGGAGGAAAGGCCTTTGGGTAGGAGCCGCCGCCGCCACCACCATCGCTACACCACCTCCGCTGTATCGTCCATCGACTAGACCCCATGGAGGTCGATTAGTCTGTTTGTGCTGGGACACTCTCATTATTAAGATCATAGGCAGCAAATAATCGCCGAGCATTTTGTAAATGGTATAGATTGTATAGACTGAAGCACCAGTTTTTATTGTATTTAAAATTATTTTATTGTTTTAGTATTTGTATGTTGTTATTAGCCGCCCTGAGCCACTGGGTAGGGCGGGATAGAAATCTCATAATAAATAAAATAAAATAAAATAAAGTGGAGATATTGCTAGGAAAGAGATTTCCAGTTTCCATGTAACAGAAACATTGGTTCAAAAAGCAGGGTCAAATTGCTCTAGAGAGCCTGCAGAAGATGAAGAAGAGTTGGTTACTGTATCCCACTTTTTTCTATCCTGAGGAGTCTCAAAGTGGTTTATAATCTCCTTCCCTCCCGCTCCCTCTCTCCACAACAGTCCCCTTGTGAGGCAGGTGGGGCTGAGAGAGCTCTGAGAGAACTGTGACTGCCCCAAGGTCACCCAGCAGGCTTTTTGTGGAGGAGTAGGGAATCAAACCCATTTCTCCAGATGAGAGTCCATCACTCTTAACCACTATACCATGCTAGCTCTCAGCCTGGACTCTTAGGTGAACACTACAGGCCATCTGTGGAGCATGGACTACAGTTTAAGAATCAGTGTACCATTTCCCTGCTTCACTCTCTGGCCAGAAGGAGACTGCAAGTCAGTCAAAGTGTTCTGCTGCTTGCACTCATCTTGTATCTGCTTATCATTCCTGTTAGCATGTCTGTCTGATGTGTTCAAACCCCTATAGCTGCCCTTCCAACTCTTAACAAAGGGTTCATAAAAACAGATTCAGGTGGGTAGCCGGGTTGGTCTGAAGCAGCAGAACAAAGTTTGAGTCCAGTGGCACCTTTTAACAAAATTTTATTCAAGGTATAAGCTTTTGTGTGCATGCACACTTCTTCAGATACAATCCCATTAGTTCCATTAGTGCTCTGCCATACCCAGAAACCTTCTCTCAGCTCCATTCTCACCCTCTTGTTATAAACATCAGCTCTTCTGAATCTGGCATGTATTGTTCCATGCAAGTGGCTGACATTTATTGCTTGGTACTCCATTTTCTGCTCAGTCTGTTTACGCTGCCATTCTCTTAATGAGCAACACACAAGATCCTGATCGGGCACCCACTTTGTATTCTGTGCCTCTGATAATTGGGTCACTGTTTTCTCCTCTTCACTGACCCGCTGTCTCAGAATATCACTCTTGCAGCCTTTAATTAGAGCAAGGCAGAAATATGTCTGCTTTTACCACATGAAAGTCAGTTAAAAGTCAAGGCGTTTTGGCAAATTCCCTCTCTCCAGCTTAAAAACACTCTAACAAGAAGGGGTCCATTTTTGACAGGGCATTTTGTATGTTTCACTGCCTACCTGGAGGAACGAGTTATAGCACCGATACTTAGCATAGATTACCTCCTTGGACTACTTATAACACAGCCTTATAAGATAGGCCATTGTTATTCCTCAGGTTGCCAGCAGGAGTCTGGAGTAGGGGTGGGTCACGCCAATGGCGATTTTCTGCTTCGTTTTTCTCCCTTCAGCAGCAGTAGGCAATAGGAGCTGGGGGTGAGAGATCTCCTGCCCCCGGTGGGTAACCGGCAATTATTGCCCACAAGTAAAGACGGGGAGCTGAGAAAGCACAGCTTGCCTGGGGACATAACAGAAGTGAGATCTGAACTGAGGCCTCTTAGACCCTGGCTAATTCTCTCGGCCATTATTCTGCCTCAGATTATTATGTGTGTGCATAAAGTGCCTTCAAGCTGCAGGTGATTTATGGTGACCACATAGTGTTTCCAGGGCAAGAGAACACAGGTGGTTTGCCATTGCTTGCCTCTGCATAGCAACCCTGGTGTTCCTTGGTGATCTCCCATCCAAATACTAACTGGGGCTGACCCCCCCCTCCAAGATCTGATGAGATTGGGCTAGGCTGGGCCATCCGGGGCATGGCTCAGATTCCTTTAGACAACCATATTTAATCCTTGTGATGGAGGCTGCTGAGCCTGCCCTTCCACTGCCCCATCGGCCTGCTGCTCCCCACTGCCAGGCCCTGGAGCGGGCTCAGAAATTAGAGGGATGGAGGTTGACACCACTATGTTTTCCCTCCTCTCCTCTGGTGTCTTTCCCACAGCCTGGATTGTCTTCAGGGTCCTTCTCAGGTCCCTTTAAAGACAATGCAGAAAGTTGCACATACCTTGTTGACAGCCACTGCCGACCTCTCACAAGGATTGCCCTCCACACAAGAGATAAGAAGCCACAGCAGGCACCTGGCCATTCTGTTTCACCCCTGTTTTTGTTTCCTCATTTTCTGAGGCACTGCCGATCAGCAGAGGACATGGTGGTGCCCCTTTACAAGGAGTTGGCTCCACGTTAGAAGACCCTGGGCTGCTCAAAGTTCACCCCTGTTTTTGTTTCCTCATTTTCTCTGAGGCACTGCCAATCAGCAGAGGACATAGTGGTGCCCCTTTACACGGAGTTGGCTCCACGTTAGACCCTGGGCTGCTCAAAGGCAGGCCCATAGCTAAAGTGGGGCCTCTTGGGGCCTGGCCCCCAACTTCCTGCCAAGGCCCCATGACTTTCCATCCAGCCCAGGCCCCTTGACTCTCTGGGCCACCAAGAGGACTCCCCACTGCCACCCTTTCCCCAAGCATGGCTTGCTTGAAAGGGAGGTGAGGTGTGAGCAACCCCAGTGGCATCCACACCCTCCAGCCCTTCCAAGGGTGGGGTGACTTTCCCACCTGCCAGCAGCCCCGCAAGCTGGCCATCTGGGTATGTCATCCAGCTGGAACCAGAGTGGTGGTGGAGACTAGCTCTGTGGTACTCAGCTTCTAGGGCATGTTGGCACTCGCCCACCCATGCCCTCACCCTGTTGCTGCATGTCCTACTGCCCCTCCACAGCTGGCCAGCCAGAGCCTGGTACACCCTTCCCTCCAGCCCCCTTTCCTGGCAGCAGATGGGCCATGGGGGTGGGGAGGGTAAGAGGCCTCCATGGATGGAGAGGCTTGGAAAGAATCTCCGCTTTGCATCCATCTCAGCACTGGCGGTGGCAACTAGTGAGCACAACCCTGCCTGCTCCGGCCAAAAGGCTTGCGAAGACCAGCTGGGGCAGGGGCCAGTGAGCATTGGTGAGTTGCAGGGAAGGGCGAGAGTGGGGCTGCTTGCTGGGGGGTATGTGCGGGGGTGCTCCCATCTTATTTAAAGCCCCCCCCAAAAAAATCCAGACTACAGGCCTGCTCACAGTTATATCCAGGGAGTGGGACCTCTCTGTTCCTGGACAATCCTGTTCATGTTGCTGCCCTTACATTTCCTTCAGCTCAGATGTTATCATTGGCCTATTGAGATTTTTTTAAGCACATTTGACACAATTACTGGGACCTCAAACAGTCCATCCTCACTATTTGAAAGCACTGTCTCTTCTTTACACACCCAGTGACCAAGTTAACATATCATTTCTTTCACCCAACAATGCAGAGTTCTGGTCCTCAAAAGCTTATGCTACAATGCACACGTTAGCTCCTGACCCTGGAGGTCCCTTCCAACTCCATGATTCTATGAGACGGCCCAGAACTCTGTTGCTGCTTTTCCTACAATAGACCAACACAACTTCCCCTCTAGGATTTAGTTTCATAGTATTTGATAGCCTGGCAACGTGGACACCTATATTATCATAACTACCATTGAGCCAAAGTAGATATTCAATGAAACATGCAGCCTCCACTAAAACTGACAGCCACATGGTTCATTTCCTTCCTCCATAATGTCTGACAGACAATATTGCATGTTGTGAGATCATGATGCTCTGTATTTCCTCACCCCCTCTACATCCTTGGCTGCCATTACTGGGAGGGGAAAGGAAATGCAAACTATCACGACATCACAATGTGGAACCAGTTCTAATAGGGGATAGCAAGGTGATGGAGAGCTAAACGCATAGCTGCCATTTTTGACAGTAGCTGTTTGATGAATAAACTGGATTCTAACTGCATTTTCCACCAATCCAAGGCACTTCTGCTTGTGGAAGAGGAGACAACATTTTTCATTAATTCTCTGCTGCCCGATAATACCTCCTTCGCCCTCCCATGTGGATTCCAGGGTTCCACTGACCACGGGGGGGGGGACTGGCTGCAGCAGGAAAGGGAAAGTCAGAAAGTTCTCTCAAGCCATACTAGGAAACCTTACCATTGGAATGTACAAACTTTATTACTCACCCTTTAAGAAAATATTTGGCCCAGGGGCTAGACTTGGTGCACTGTGTTTAAATCGCATCCCTACTTTGGATTACGAAGCCTCTAATTCTCCTTTTCTGCCACAATTCCCTCCATGAAAAGTTCAGACTGTATTTTTCCTTTTTCACAGAGGTACTACAAGGACATATAAGTAAACAACCCTACGTATTAAAAGTGCAATGCAATTAATCAATAGCAATAATTTACTTTGGTACAAGCCTAGTCAAATGTAGCTATGTTTCATGGGAAGCCTGGGAGAGATATTATTTACCGATGCGAAGGTCTCTCTGTGGAACCTTGTTGTCGCCTCCAGTCAGCCTCGGTAAAGAGAAATGACAGGAATCAATAGCAATGCCTCCACTGTGGTTAGGCCAGTGTTTAGTGTTTCCAATTCACTGCATGGGAATAGAGGATAACATCTAATAGGCCCATCAAGCAAGCAAAAGAGAGGGAAGGGTGAACCGCACTGGAACATACAGTAAGCTACAGATGTAGACCCTCCAGAGCTGGGAAGGGGCTGTGGCTCAGTGGGAGAGCCTCTGCTTTGCATGCAGAAGGTCCCAAGTTCAATCCTTAGCATCTCCAGTAATAAGGATCAGGTAGTAGGCAATTTGAAAGAGCTCTGCCTGAGATCCTGGAGAGCCCCTTCCAGGCAGTATAGACAATACTAACCTTGATAGACCAGTTATCCTGATTCAGTATAAGGCAGCTTCACATTTTCAGAATGAGGCAAACAAACTAAAGGGAAAACAACCACCACCACTATCAAAAGCAGGCTGTTACACACAAAATAAAGTGAGAGCACAAATATATACTATACGATGGTATTACAATTAGGGATGGGCACGAACTGGCTCACGAGCCAAAATTTGGCACAAACTTGAGCCAGTTCAGAGCCCCCAAACTGATGTTCGGGGAAGGCACTTTCCCTGAACATCTACTGGACTTTTGTCCAATTTGGCTGTCCGGGGCCATTTAAACCTAACAGCTGAGACCACCTATCAGCTGTTAGGTTGAAATGGCTGCCTAACAGCTGACAGGCGGACCTGCCCCAATGTTAGGTTGAAATGGCTGTAAACCATTAAACCCACCGATTTCACTCCCCCCACTTCAAAGCTATTTAACCCTTCCTGGGTAATCCCCCTCCCTTTCTCCCACAGTTTAGCTGTCACTGATGGCCAAACTACATGTTAAAGTGGCCATGGGTCCAACATGTGACTGCAAATGCCATTTTAGAGGAAAATTGCTGCGAGGGCCCAATCCTGTGCTGCAGTGGTACCAGGCAATCTTGTCCCCCCAACACTTTATCACGTGCCACAGCAACACTCCCCCATGGCTTTTTGTCATTTGGAAAAGTGTGTGCAGGATCACCTGGTACTGACTGTGGGCTCATGATAATTTTTTTAACAGCTACATTCTCTTGTAAAATAGCATTGGCATCCACGAGGTGGCCTGTGACCACCATAATGTAGTTTGGCTCTAGGAGCGGATCCTTTTCAGATAGCCTTACAGCTGAGGGATACTGAACCAGGGAAGCCTGTTTGGCTTTATCTTTTGGAAGATATTATGACCCTGTGGGCTTTTCAGAGTTCAGCCATTAGGCTGGTTCAGATGTCACACAAAGCCATGGTTTAACTAAACAAACTATGGCCCTGATCACATGGGCCGGATATCGCGGGGGGGAGACGTGGCTAATTGCCCCGGAGGAAACTAACATGCGGTCGCCCGAGCACACATCCCGGTCGAGGTCCCGTGGTTAGGGGGGAGATGCCGACCACACGGGTATCCTGCAGCGCAGCACAGAAGCCGCGCGGCACGATCACACTAGCAATTGCTCTTTGTGCGCATGCGCTGTTGAGCGCTGTTGCGCAACCTGCGGAGACTTGGGAGACAAAAAACCCCCTTGTGTGCAACGAACAGCAGCGGGCGCCGGATGCCACGTAAGTCTACCGGAAACGCGATCAGACGCCCACCCTTGCCCCGCGGCTACCGGAAACTAGTACCTCGGAGGTACTAGTTTTTTACTCTGCATCTTTGGCGGGAAGCCTTGGGTTAGCCACGGGAACTCTACGCTTCCCAGATGTTGCGGTGTGATCGCGCCCGGAAAATCCGCCTACCATTCGTATCGTCAGCGTGGCAAATGCTCCGTGTGACCGCAGCCCTAGTTTAATCTGGGGAGACCAGGTTTCTTGCTTTGGCTCTACAGGGGGCTGGGTGGGGAAATAAGGGTAGGCAAAATGGGAATATATTTTGCATCAAGAACAGGAAAGAAAAGCAAAGTTGTGAGGTGGACATTTAAAAGGCCTTTTAAATTGGGACATCCTTTATGGATGGCCTGAGTGCAAAGCTTCGGCTTTCTGAAATACCTTGATCTCCCTCCAAACCCAGCAAGGATACCTCCTTTTTAAGAAACAGGTAGTCTGAATTCCCAATGAAGGTTTGCAGGAACCCTGTGAGAAGCCTCAAGCATTGCTTAGGCAGCAGCCAGGCTTCATTAGTTCCACTGTCATATCTGGGATAAAGGTACCAAAGGTTATTGTGTCCGCTGCCAGGATCAACATTTCAGTTAATTATCCTAAGTCTGGCAGAGACCTCTCCATAAAGACTTTGACATTAGGGCTTGGGATTTACCAGTCTAATGAAACATGACAATGTGCTCGCCCTCCCAACCTATCAAGTCCAAATGGATGAGGGAGTTGCATTTTCTCACGGCTTCTTGCTCTATGCCCAGGCTTTCTTACTATTACTATTCTCACTGGGCATGAAATGGTCCTCCAGAATCCTTTTGATTATAGATACTCCAGTTGCAAACATGAATCACTTTAACTGAAGCTTTAGAAGATTAATTAGGGAGAACAAAATGAGTTGGTGGGTCTGAGAGCTAACGCAGCCCTTTTTTTAAAAAAAGGGCTATTTTAGTCTTGGTATTTTGCTGCTGTGAAAGAAGGGGGGGGGATTCAAGGATGCTTTGTTCATTAAATTGCATGTTAATTCACACTTCCTTCAGTATGCCATCTATGTAGGCTCTTGAAGTGAGGTTTTGTATATAAATCCATCAATTTGGTTGACAGATGATTGGTAGACAATTAAAATAAGCATAAGAATCTTGATCCTTTGGGGGAGACTTACACAGCTATTGTTGATGAATCACCATCATGATACTCACCTACACCAGTTAAACCAACTAGATACATCCTTTGATGTGGATGATTATGTAGCATATTCCCATCTGGGTCCACTAGTTCTTACAGACACTTACAGACGGAGCAGACCAGTATATTTATTTTGACTTTTCTCCAACCTTTCCTCAAGGAGCTCAAACTGATGAACAATCCCTTCCCAGTTTATACTTACAATTATGGATGGGCATGAACTGGCTCACGAGCCAAAGTTTGGCATGAACTTGGGCCGGTTCGGAGCTCCCAAACTGATGTTTGAGGAAGGCACCTTTCCCAAACATTTACCATACTTTTGTCTGGTTCATTTGTTTGGGGCCATCTATATATCTAATAGCGAAGGCACCCCCTGCGTGCGGATATCTAAATCCGCACATCGGGGGCACCTGGAGGGCAAGGAGATTTTCCTGCACATCTGGAGTGATCCCCAGATGTGCAGAAAAATGTAAAAACTGTAAAAACTATAGGGGGGATACTGAAATCCCCCCAAAAGTAAAAGAGCGTCC